>NW_028188324.1:0-59000 GCF_964204655.1 Triturus cristatus | reverse complement strand
AAATTGGTGTCCAAATTCTACCGCTTTTCCCATATCACCCTCCTAGCAAGGGGGAATCGTGCCCCCATGCCCATGGCTGGACTGGGGGTATGATTCCTTCATGTTTGACACCAAACACGATATGGTTCTGGGTAGCCATTCCTAAGTTACAGCGATGACGCAATAACTTATAATGCGGTTAAGAGTATATGGTATGGCTACACTACAAACAACCCAGTAACAATTTTACGAAGGTTGCAGAGAGGTCCTACTCACGTAGGGGTCCCCCCTCACACATACCTCAGCACCCAGCCCTGTAGGATTACCAGGGCCTGCCATAGGGGTGACCTATGAGAGTATATGTGTTGTATGGTATGGGACATAGGGTACCTACATCCCTGTAAGGGGTGCTAGCACCACCTTACCCAGGCTACAGTAGTGGCCTGGTGGTGTCAGTTTGGGTGGCTGTCCAAGGGTGGCACAATAAGTGCTGCAGCCCTGGTAGGCCTACTGGGGGACCCATGCCCTGGGTACCTAGGGTACCATCTACAAGGGACTGGTAGGGCATGCCCAGCATCCAATTATGTTTGTACCTAGAGTACTCACAACAGTTTTAGGGAGAAAGCAGATAGGCTGGGGTCCTGGATAGCAGGATCCCAGCCAGACTAGTCAAAAACCACTTAAATACCAGGCAAAAAGTTGGGGGCAACCATTAGTCAGATTCCACTCTCCTACAATTTGTCACCCCGAGTGGGAAGGGTATGCCCAGACGTGGGTCCCTTGCTCTCCATGCCACTGGAATCAAGCTATCCTGGCTGAAGAGGGGTGAAACCCCGAAACCGGTCCTAGGATGCTTGTTTCCAGTCCAGTGAGGACCTGGCTTGGCAGTTTGGGCTGGACTGTTCCCATGAGGCACAGGGTCAAGACTGATTTGCTTATGGCTGGGTTCAAACTGGAACGGCATGGTGAGCAAAAAAACGATGGATTTAGGCCCAGATCTCTGTACTGGGGTGAATGTATGACATTGTTCTGCATTCTGTCCATCAATTGTTGTTTTTGCATTTGTCACCCCGAGTGGGAAGGGTTTGCCCAGACGTGGGTCCCTTGCTCTCCATGCCACTGGAATCAAGCTATCCTGGCTGAAGAGGGGTGAAACCCTGAAACCGGTCCTAGGATGCTTGTTTCCAGTCCAGTGAGGACCTGGCTTGGCAGTTCGGGCTGGACTGTTCCCATGAGGCACAGGGTCAAGACTGATTTCCATATGGCTGGGTTCAAACTGGAACGGCATGGTGAGCAAAAAAAACGATGGATTTAGGCCCAGATCTCTGTACCGGGGTGAATGTATGACATTGTTCTGCATTCTGTCCATCAATTGTTGTTTTTGCATTCGTCACCCCGAGTGGGAAGGGTATGCCCAGACGTGGGTCCCTTGCTCTCCATGCCACTGGAATCAAGCTATCCTGGCTGAAGAGGGGTGAAACCCCGAAACCGGTCCTAGGATGCTTGTTTCCAGTCCAGTGAGGACCTGGCTTGGCAGTTCGGGCTGGACTGTTCCCATGAAGCACAGGGTCAAGACTGATTTGCATATGGCTGGGTTCAAACTGGAACGGCATGGTGAGCAAAAAAACGATGGATTTAGGCCTAGATCTCTGTACTGGGGTGAATGTATGACATTGTTCTGCATTCTGTCCATCAATTGTTGTTTTTGCATTTGTCACCCCAAGTGGGAAGGGTATGCCCAGACGTGGGTCCCTTGCTCTCCATGCCACTGGAATCAAGCTATCCTGGCTGAAGAGGGATGAAACCCCAAAACCGGTCCTAGGATGCTTGCTTCCAGTCCAGTGAGGACCTGGCTTGGCAGTTCAGGCTGACTTTTCCAATGAGGCACAGGGTCAAGACTGATTTGCATATGGCTGGGTTCAAACTGGAACGGCATGGTGAGCAAAAAAACGATGGGTTTAGGCCCAGATCTCTGTACTGGGGTGAATGTATGACATCGTTCTGCATTCTGTCCATCAATTGTTGCTTTTGCATTTGTCACCCCGAGTGGGAAGGGTATGCCCAGACGTGGGTCCCTTGCTCTCCTTGCCACTGGAATCAAGCTATCCTGGCTGAAGAGGGGTGAAACCACGAAACCAGTCCTAGGATGCTTGTTTCCAGTCCAGTGAGGACCTGGCTTGGCAGTTCGGGCTGGACTGTTCCCATGAGGCACAGGGTCAAGACTGATTTGCATATGGCTGGGTTCAAACTGGAACGGCATGGTGAGCAAAAAAACGATGGATTTAGGCCCAGATCTCTGTACTGGGGTGAATGTATGACATTGTTCTGCATTCTGTCCATCAATTGTTGTTTTTGCATTTCTCACCCCGATTGGGAAGGGTATGCCCAGACGTGGGTCCCTTGCTCTCCATGCTACTGGAATCAAGCTATCCTGGCTGAAGAGGGGTGAAACCCTGAAACCGGTCCTAGGATGCTTGTTTCCAGTCCAGTGAGGACCTGGCTTGGCAGTTCGGGCTGGACTGTTCCCATGAGGCACAGGGTCAAGACTGATTTGCATATGGCTGGGTTCAAACTGGAACGGCATGGTGAGCAAAAAAACGATGGATTTAGGCCCAGATCTCTGTACTGGGGTGAATGTATGACATTGTTCTGCATTCTGTCCATCAATTGTTGTTTTTGCATTTGTCACCCCGAGTGGGAAGGGTATGCCCAGACGTGGGTCCCTTGCTCTCCATGCCACTGGAATCAAGCTATCCTGGCTGAAGAGGGGTGAAACCCCGAAACCGGCCCTAGGATGCTTGTTTCCAGTCCAGTGAGGACCTGGCTTGGCAGTTTGGGCTGGACTGTTCCCATGAGGCACAGGGTCAAGACTGATTTGCATATGGCTGGGTTCAAACTGGAACGGCATGGTGAGCAAAAAAACGATGGATTTAGGCCCAGATCTCTGTACTGGGGTGAATGTATGACATTGTTCTGCATTCTGTCCATCAATTGTTGTTTTTGCATTTGTCACCCCGAGTAGGAAGGGTATGCCCAGACGTGGGTCCCTTGCTCTCCATGCCACTGGAATCAAGCTATCCTGGCTGAAGAGGGGTGAAACCCCGAAACCGGTCCTAGGATGCTTGTTTCCAGTCCAGTGAGGACCTGGCTTGGCAGTTCGGGCTGGACTGTTCCCATGAGGCACAGGGTCAAGACTGATTTGCATATTGCTGGGTTCAAACTGGAACGGCATGGTGAGCAAAAAAACGATGGATTTAGGCCCAGATCTCTGTACTGGGGTGAATGTATGACATTGTTCTGCATTCTGTCCATCAATTGTTGTTTTTGCATTCGTCACCCCGAGTGGGAAGGGTATGCCCAGACGTGGGTCCCTTGCTCTCCATGCCACTGGAATCAAGCTATCCTGGCTGAAGAGGGGTGAAACCCCGAAACCGGTCCTAGGATGCTTGTTTCCAGTCCAGTGAGGACCTGGCTTGGCAGTTCGGGCTGGACTGTTCCCATGAAGCACAGGGTCAAGACTGATTTGCATATGGCTGGGTTCAAACTGGAACGGCATGGTGAGCAAAAAAACGATGGATTTAGGCCTAGATCTCTGTACTGGGGTGAATGTATGACATTGTTCTGCATTCTGTCCATCAATTGTTGTTTTTGCATTTGTCACCCCAAGTGGGAAGGGTATGCCCAGACGTGGGTCCCTTGCTCTCCATGCCACTGGAATCAAGCTATCCTGGCTGAAGAGGGGTGAAACCCCGAAACCGGTCCTAGGATGCTTGCTTCCAGTCCAGTGAGGACCTGGCTTGGCAGTTCGGGCTGACTTTTCCAATGAGGCACAGGGTCAAGACTGATTTGCATATGGCTGGGTTCAAACTGGAACGGCATGGTGAGCAAAAAAACGATGGGTTTAGGCCCAGATCTCTGTACTGGGGTGAATGTATGACATTGTTCTGCATTCTGTCCATCAATTGTTGTTTTTGCATTTGTCACCCCGAGTAGGAAGGGTATGCCCAGACGTGGGTCCCTTGCTCTCCATGCCACTGGAATCAAGCTATCCTGGTCTGAAGAGGGGTGAAACCCCAAAACCGGTCCTAGGATGCTTGTTTCCAGTCCAGTGAGGACCTGGCTTGGCAATTTGGGCTGGACTGTTCCCATGAGGCACAGGGTCAAGACTGATTTGCATATGGCTGGGTTCAAACTGGAACGGCATGGTGAGCAAAAAAACGATGGATTTAGGCCCAGATCTCTGTACTGGGGTGAATGTATGACATTGTTTTGCATTCTGTCCATCAATTGTTGTTTTTGCATTTGTCACCCCTAGTGGGAAGGGTATGCCCAGACGTGGGTCCCTTGCTCTCCATGCCACTGGAATCAAGCTATCCTGGCTGAAGAGGGGTGAAACCCCGAAACCGGTCCTAGGATGCTTGTTTCCAGTCCAGTGAGGACCTGGCTTGTCAGTTCGGGCTGGACTGTTCCCATGAAGCACAGGGTCAAGACTGATTTGCATATGGCTGGGTTCAAACTGGAACGGCGTGGTGAGCAAAAAAACGATGGATTTAGGCCCAGATCTCTGTACTGGGGTGAATGTATGACATTGTTCTGCATTCTGTCCATCAATTGTTGTTTTTGCATTTGTCACCCCAATTGGGAAGGGTATGCCCAGACGTGGGTCCCTTGCTCTCCATGCCACTGGAATCAAGCTATCCTGGCTGAAGAGGGGTGAAACCCCGAAACCGGTCCTAGGATGCTTGCTTCCAGTCCAGTGAGGACCTGGCTTGGCAGTTTGGGCTGACTTTTCCAATGAGGCACAGGGTCAAGACTGATTTGCATATGGCTGGGTTCAAACTGGAACGGCATGGTGAGCAAAAAAACGATGGATTTAGGCCCAGATCTCTGTACTGGGGTGAATGTATGACATCGTTCTGCATTCTGTCCATCAATTGTTGTTTTTGCATTTGTCACCCCGAGTGGGAAGGGTATGCCAAGACGTGGGTCCCTTGCTCTCCATGTCACTGGAATCAAGCTATCCTGGCTGAAGAGGGGTGAAACCACGAAACCAGTCCTAGGATGCTTGTTTCCAGTCCAGTGCGGACCTGGCTTGGCAGTTCGGGCTGGACTGTTCCCATGAGGCACAGGGTCAAGACTGATTTGCATATTGCTGGGTTCAAACTGGAACGGCATGGTGAGCAAAAAAACGATGGATTTAGGCCCAGATCTCTGTACTGGGGTGAATGTATGACATTGTTCTGCATTCTGTCCATCAATTGTTGTTTTTGCATTCGTCACCCCGAGTGGGAAGGGTATGCCCAGACGTGGGTCCCTTGCTCTCCATGCCACTGGAATCAAGCTATCCTGGCTGAAGAGGGGTGAAACCCCGAAACCGGTCCTAGGATGCTTGTTTCCAGTCCAGTGAGGACCTGGCTTGGCAGTTCGGGCTGGACTGTTCCCATGAAGCACAGGGTCAAGACTGATTTGCATATGGCTGGGTTCAAACTGGAACGGCATGGTGAGCAAAAAAACGATGGATTTAGGCCTAGATCTCTGTACTGGGGTGAATGTATGACATTGTTCTGCATTCTGTCCATCAATTGTTGTTTTTGCATTTGTCACCCCAAGTGGGAAGGGTATGCCCAGACGTGGGTCCCTTGCTCTCCATGCCACTGGAATCAAGCTATCCTGGCTGAAGAGGGGTGAAACCCCGAAACCGGTCCTAGGATGCTTGCTTCCAGTCCAGTGAGGACCTGGCTTGGCAGTTCGGGCTGACTTTTCCAATGAGGCACAGGGTCAAGACTGATTTGCATATGGCTGGGTTCAAACTGGAACGGCATGGTGAGCAAAAAAACGATGGGTTTAGGCCCAGATCTCTGTACTGGGGTGAATGTATGACATCGTTCTGCATTCTGTCCATCAATTGTTGTTTTTGCATTTGTCACCCCGAGTGGGAAGGGTATGCCCAGACGTGGGTCCCTTGCTCTCCTTGCCACTGGAATCAAGCTATCCTGGCTGAAGAGGGGTGAAACCACGAAACCAGTCCTAGGATGCTTGTTTCCAGTCCAGTGAGGACCTGGCTTGGCAGTTCGGGCTGGACTGTTCCCATGAGGCACAGGGTCAAGACTGATTTGCATATGGCTGGGTTCAAACTGGAACGGCATGGTGAGCAAAAAAACGATGGATTTAGGCCCAGATCTCTGTACTGGGGTGAATGTATGACATTGTTCTGCATTCTGTCCATCAATTGTTGTTTTTGCATTTGTCACCCCGATTGGGAAGGGTATGCCCAGACGTGGGTCCCTTGCTCTCCATGCTACTGGAATCAAGCTATCCTGGCTGAAGAGGGGTGAAACCCTGAAACCGGTCCTAGGATGCTTGTTTCCAGTCCAGTGAGGACCTGGCTTGGCAGTTCGGGCTGGACTGTTCCCATGAGGCACAGGGTCAAGACTGATTTGCATATGGCTGGGTTCAAACTGGAACGGCATGGTGAGCAAAAAAACGATGGATTTAGGCCCAGATCTCTGTACTGGGGTGAATGTATGACATTGTTCTAAATTCTGTCCATCAATTGTTGTTTTTGCATTTGTCACCCCGAGTGGGAAGGGTATGCCCAGACGTGGGTCCCTTGCTCTCCATGCCACTGGAATCAAGCTATCCTGGCTGAAGAGGGGTAAAACCCCGAAACCGGCCCTAGGATGCTTGTTTCCAGTCCAGTGAGGACCTGGCTTGGCAGTTTGGGCTGGACTGTTCCCATGAGGCACAGGGTCAAGACTGATTTGCATATGGCTGGGTTCAAACTGGAACGGCATAGTGAGCAAAAAAACGATGGATTTAGGCCCAGATCTCTGAACTGGGGTGAATGTATGACATTGTTCTGCATTCTGTCCATCAATTGTTGTTTTTGCATTTGTCACCCCGAGTAGGAAGGGTATGCCCAGACGTGGGTCCCTTGCTCTTCATGCCACTGGAATCAAGCTATCCTGGCTGAAGAGGGGTGAAACCCCGAAACCGGTCCTAGGATGCTTGTTTCCAGTCCAGTGAGGACCTGGCTTGGCATTTCGGGCTGGACTGTTCCCATGAGGCACAGGGTCAAGACTGATTTCCATATGGCTGGGTTCAAACTGGAACGGCATGGTGAGCAAAAAAACGATAGATTTAGGCCCAGATCTCTGTACCGGGGTGAATGTATGACATTGTTCTGCATTCTGTCCATCAATTGTTGTTTTTGCATTTGTCACCCCGAGTGGGAAGGGTATGCCCAGACGTGGGTCCCTTGCTCTCCATACCACTGGAATCAAGCTATCCTGGCTGAAGAGGGGTGAAACCCCGAAACCGGTCCTAGGATGCTTGTTTCCAGTCCAGTGAGGACCTGGCTTGTCAGTTCGGGCTGGACTGTTCCCATGAAGCACAGGGTCAAGACTGATTTGCATATGGCTGGGTTCAAACTGGAACGGCATGGTGAGCAAAAAAACGATGGATTTAGGCCCAGATCTCTGTACTGGTGTGAATGTATGACATTGTTCTGCATTCTGTCCATCAATTGTTGTTTTTGCATTTGTCACCCCAATTGGGAAGGGTATGCCCAGACGTGGGTCCCTTGCTCTCCATGCCACTGGAATCAAGCTATCCTGGCTGAAGAGGGGTGAAACCCCGAAACCGGTCCTAGGATGCTTGCTTCCAGTCCAGTGAGGACCTGGCTTGGCAGTTGGGGCTGACTTTTCCAATGAGGCACAGGGTCAAGACTGATTTGCATATGGCTGGGTTCAAACTGGAACGGCATGGTGAGCAAAAAAACGATGGATTTAGGCCCAGATCTCTGTACTGGGGTGAATGTATGACATCGTTCTGCATTCTGTCCATCAATTGTTGTTTTTGCATTTGTCACCCCGAGTGGGAAGGGTATGCCAAGACGTGGGTCCCTTGCTCTCCATGCCACTGGAATCAAGCTATCCTGGCTGAAGAGGGGTGAAACCACGAAACCAGTCCTAGGATGCTTGTTTCCAGTCCAGTGCGGACCTGGCTTGGCAGTTCGGGCTGGACTGTTCCCATGAGGCACAGGGTCAAGACTGATTTGCATATTGCTGGGTTCAAACTGGAACGGCATGGTGAGCAAAAAAACGATGGATTTAGGCCCAGATCTCTGTACTGGGGTGAATGTATGACATTGTTCTGCATTCTGTCCATCAATTGTTGTTTTTGCATTTGTCACCCCGAGTGGGAAGGGCATGCCCAGACGTGGGTCCCTTGCTCTCCATGCCACTGGAATCAAGCTATCCTGGCTGAAGAGGGGTGAAACCCCGAAACCGGTCCTAGGATGCTTGTTTCCAGTCCAGTGAGGACCTGGCTTGGCAGTTCGGGCTGGACTGTTCCCATGAGGCACAGGGTCAAGACTGATTTGCATATGGCTGGGTTCAAACTGGAACGGCATGGTGAGCAAAAAAACGATGGATTTAGGCCCAGATCTCTGTACTGGGGTGAATGTATGACATTGTTCTGCATTCTGTCCATCAATTGTTGTTTTTGCATTTGTCACCCCGAGTGGGAAGGGTATGCCCAGACGTGGGTCCCTTGCTCTCCATGCCACTGGAATCAAGCTATCCTGGCTGAAGAGGGGTGAAACCCCGGAACCGGCCCTAGGATGCTTGTTTCCAGTCCAGTGAGGACCTGGCTTGGCAGTTCGGGCTGGACTGTTCCCATGAGGCACAGGGTCAAGACTGATTTGCATATGGCTGGGTTCAAACTGGAACGGCATGGTGAGCAAAAAAACGATGGATTTAGGCCCAGATCTCTGTACTGGGGTGAATGTATGACATTGTTCTGCATTCTGTCCATCAATTGTTGTTTTTGCATTTGTCACCCCGAGTGGGAAGGGTATGCCCAGACGTGGGTCCCTTGCTCTCCATTCCACTGGAATCAAGCTATCCTGGCTGAAGAGGGGTGAAACCCTGAAACCGGTCCTAGGATGCTTGTTTCCAGTCCAGTGAGGACCTGGCTTGGCAGTTCGGGCTGGACTGTTCCCATGAGGCACAGGGTCAAGACTGATTTGCATATGGCTGGGTTCAAAATGGAACGGCATGGTGAGCAAAAAAACGATGGATTTAGGCCCAGATCTCTGTACAGGGGTGAATGTATGACATTGTTCTGCATTCTGTCCATCAATTGTTGTTTTTGCATTTGTCACCCCGAGTGGGAAGGGTATGCCGAGACATGTGTCCCTTACTCTCCATGCCACTGGAATCAAGCTATCCTGGCTGAAGAGGGGTGAAACCCCGAAACCGGTCCTAGGATGCTTGTTTCCAGTCCAGTGAGGACCTGGCTTGGCAGTTCGGGCTGGACTGTTCCCATGAGGCACAGGGTCAAGACTGATTTGCATATGGCTGGGTTCAAACTGGAACGGCATGGTGAGCAAAAAAACGATGGATTTAGGCCCAGATCTCTGCACTGGGGTGAATGTATGACATTGTTCTGCATTCTGTCCATCAATTGTTGTTTTTGCTTTTGTCACCCCGAGTGTGAAGGGTATGCCCAGATGTGGGTCCCTTGCTCTCCATGCCACTGGAATCAAGCTATCCTGGCTGAAGAGGGGTGAAACCCCGAAACCGGTCCTAGGATGCTTGTTTCCAGTCCAGTGAGGACCTGGCTTGGCAGTTCGGGCTGGACTGTTTCCATGAGGCACAGGGTCAAGACTGATTTGCATATGGCTGGGTTCAAACTGGAACGGCATGGTGAGCAAAAAAACGATGGATTTAGGCCCAGATCTCGGTACTGGGGTGAATGTATGACATTGTTCTGCATTCTGTCCATAGTTTGTTGTTTTTGCATTTGTCACCCCGAGTGGGAAGGGTATGCCCAGACGTGGGTCCCTTGCTCTCCATGCCACTGGAATCAAGCTATCCTGGCTGAAGAGGGGTGAAACCCCGAAACCGGTCCTAGGATGCTTGTTTCCAGTCCAGTGAGGACCTGGCTTGGCAGTTCGGGCTGGACTGTTCCCATGAAGCACAGGGTCAAGACTGATTTGCATATGGCTGGGTTCAAACTGGAACGGCATGGTGAGCAAAAAAACGATGGATTTAGGCCCAGATCTCTGTACTGGGGTGAATGTATGACATTGTTCTGCATTCTGTCCATCAATTGTTGTTTTTGCATTTGTCACCCCAAGTGGGAAGGGTATGCCCAGACGTGGGTCCCTTGCTCTCCATGCCACTGGAATCAAGCTATCCTGGCTGAAGAGGGGTGAAACCCCGAAACCGGTCCTAGGATGCTTGCTTCCAGTCCAGTGAGGACCTGGCTTGGCAGTTCGGGCTGACTTTTCCTATGAGGCACAGGGTCAAGACTGATTTGCATATGGCTGGGTTCAAACTGGAACGGCATGGTGAGCAAAAAAACGATGGATTTAGGCCCAGATCTCTGTACTGGGGTGAATGTATGACATCGTTCTGCATTCTGTCCATCAATTGTTGTTTTTGCATTTGTCACCCCGAGTGGGAAGGGTATGTCCAGACGTGGGTCCCTTGCTCTCCATGCCACTGGAATCAAGCTATCCTGGCTGAAGAGGGGTGAAACCACGAAACCAGTCCTAGGATGCTTGTTTCCAGTCCAGTGAGGACCTGGCTTGGCAGTTCGGGCTGGACTGTTCCCATGAGGCACAGGGTCAAGACTGATTTGCATATGGCTGGGTTCAAACTGGAACGGCATGGTGAGCAAAAAAACGATGAATTTAGGCCCAGATCTCTGTACTGGGGTGAATGTATGACATTGTTCTGCATTCTGTCCATCAATTTTTGTTTTTGCATTTGTCACCCCGAGTGGGAAGGGTACGCCCAGACGTGGGTCCCTTGCTCTCCATGCCACTGGAATCAAGCTATCCTGGCTGAAGAGGGGTGAAACCCCGAAACTGGTCCTAGGATGCTTGTTTCCAGTCCAGTGAGGACCTGGCTTGGCAGTTCAGGCTGGACTGTTCCCATGAGGCACAGGGTCAAGACTGATTTGCATATGGCTGGGTTCAAACTGGAACGGCAGGGTGAGCAAAAAAACGATGGATTTAGGCCCAGATCTCTGTACTGGGGTGAATGTATGACATTGTTCTGCATTCTGTCCATCAATTGTTGTTTTTGCATTTGTCACCCCGAGTGGGAAGGGCATGCCCAGACGTGGGTCCCTTGCTCTCCATGCCACTGGAATCAAGCTATCCTGGCTGAAGAGGGGTGAAACCCCGAAACCGGTCCTAGGATGCTTGTTTCCAGTCCAGTGAGGACCTGGCTTGGCAGTTCGGGCTGGACTGTTCCCATGAGGCACAGGGTCAAGACTGATTTGCATATGGCTGGGTTCAAACAGGAACGGCATGGTGAGCAAAAAAACAATGGATTTAGGCCCAGATCTCTGTACTGGGGTGAATGTATGACATTGTTCTGCATTCTGTCCATCAATTGTTGTTTTTGCATTTGTCACCCCGAGTGGGAAGGGTATGCCCAGACGTGGGTCCCTTGCTCTCCATGCCACTGGAATCAAGCTATCCTGGCTGAAGAGGGGTGAAACCCCGAAACCGGTCCTAGGATGCTTGTTTCCAGTCCAGTGAGGACCTGGCTTGGCAGTTCGGGCTGGACTGTTCCCATGAGGCACAGGGTCAAGACTGATTTGCATATGGCTGGGTTAAAACTGGAACGGCATGGTGAGCAAAAAAACGATGGATTTAGGCCCAGATCTCTGTACTGGGGTGAATGTATGACATTGTTCTGCATTCTGTCCATCAATTGTTGTTTTTGCATTTGTCACCCCGAGTGGGAAGGGTATGCCCAGACGTGGGTCCCTTGCTCTCCATGCCACTGGAATCAAGCTATCCTGGCTGAAGAGGGGTGAAACCCCGAAACCGGTCCTAGGATGCTTGTTTCTAGTCCAGTGATGACCTGGCTTGACAGTTCAGGCTGGACTGTTCCCATGAGGCACAGGGTCAAGACTGATTTGCATATGGCTGGGTTCAAACTGGAACGGCATGGTGAGCAAAAAAACAATGGATTTAGGCCCAGATCTCTGTACTGGGGTGAATGTATGACATTGTTCTGCATTCTGTCCATCAATTGTTGTTTTTGCATTTGTCACCCCGAGTGGGAAGGGCATGCCCAGACGTGGGTCCCTTGCTCTCCATGCCACTGGAATCAAGCTATCCTGGCTGAAGAGGGGTGAAACCCCGAAACCGGTCCTAGGATGCTTGATTCCAGTCCAGTGTGGACCTGGCTTGGCAGTTCAGGCTGGACTGTTCCCATGAGGCACAGGGTCAAGACTGATTTGCATATGGCTGGGTTCAAACTGGAACGGCATGGTGAGCAAAAAAACGATGGATTTAGGCCCAGATCTCTGTACTGGGGTGAATGTATGACATTGTTCTGCATTCTGTCCATCAATTGTTGTTTTTGCATTTGTCACCCGAGTGGGAAGGGTATGCCCAGACGTGGGTCCCTTGCTCTCCATGCCACTGGAATCAAGCTATCCTGGCTGAAGAGGGGTGAAATCCCGAAACCGGTCCTAGGATGCTTGTTTCCAGTCCAGTGAGGACCTGGCTTGGCAGTTCGGGCTGGACTGTTCCCATGAGGCACAGGGTCAAGACTGATTTGCATATGGCTGGGTTCAAACTGGAACGGCATGGTGAGCAAAAAAACGATGGATTTAGGCCCAGATCTCTGTACTGGGGTGAATGTATGACATTGTTCTGCATTCTGTCCATCAATTGTTGTTTTTGCATTTGTCACCCCGAGTGGGAAGGGTATGCCCAGACGTGGGTCCCTTGCTCTCCATTCCACTGGAATCAAGCTATCCTGGCTGAAGAGGGGTGAAACCCCGAAACCGGTCCTAGGATGCTTGTTTCCACTCCAGTGAGGACCTGGCTTGGCAGTTCGGGCTGGACTGTTCCCATGAGGCACAGGGTCAAGACTGATTTGCATATGGCTGGGTTCAAAATGGAACGGCATGGTGAGCAAAAAAACGATGGATTTAGGCCCAGATCTCTGTACAGGGGTGAATGTATGACATTGTTCTGCATTCTGTCCATCAATTGTTGTTTTTGCATTTGTCACCCCGAGTGGGAAGGGTATGCCGAGACGTGTGTCCCTTACTCTCCATGCCACTGGAATCAAGCTATCCTGGCTGAAGAGGGGTGAAACCCCAAAACCGGTCCTAGGATGCTTGTTTCCAGTCCAGTGAGGACCTGGCTTGGCAGTTCGGGCTGGACTGTTCCCATGAGGCACAGGGTCAAGACTGATTTGCATATGGCTGGGTTCAAACTGGAACGGCATGGTGAGCAAAAAAACGATGGATTTAGGCCCAGATCTCTGTACTGGGGTGAATGTATGACATTGTTCTGCATTCTGTCCATCAATTGTTGTTTTTGCTTTTGTCACCCCGAGTGTGAGAAGTTGGCCTTGCATATGCTGTTCCTAGTTATAGGGACACCTTGCACCAGTCCAATTCGACTCCTATTGATGATAGGTTTAAGACAACCTTTAAAGAAAGCTATCCTAGTGGTAGCTGTGGAGAGCAGCCTTCAGGCTAAGTCTTGAAGGAGTGTTAAGCTTATTGTTTTACCATAATAACCTCTTGAATCACCAAATGAAAGAGTAGCCCACACAGGTATATATATAAAATATATGTATTTATTCTAGACAGAATCCCACAGTCACTTTATGTGGCTAGTGGCAAAGTTACACTTCAAACAAGCATTTATAAACACAATAAATAGCACAGAAATCAATGGGCCCCAGGGGGGGACCTAACCATATACTAAAATAGTGGTATAAGAACCACGACAATTCTACAGGCAATGCCAAGGGCATTCAGGATCGCTGGCCCCTTAAGAATCCACCCACAGTTAAGAGGAAGGGGACCCACGGGAGGCGTGTGCAGTGCGAGAAGTTGCTATCGGGATCGCAATGTTAGCCTATGGAGAATGTCGCGGTTGAATAATTAAGGTTTAAGGACACTTCTAACAACAGTACAAAGTTAAGGCTTGAGACTTAAGGCTTTTGAGATCCCACCACCACGGAAGTACCGAAGTACCACTGTTACCTGCCCCAGGGAAGCCGGGTGCATAGGTCGATTCTGGTGTCGGGTCGCGGGCTGATTTTCTATGGAAAAGGAGTCCAAACTGCTGCTAGCTGGAAGTGTCGTTGAAGTCGTGAAGATTAAAGTTGAAGAAAAGACAAAGATGAACCTGAAAGCAGAGGGGACAGAGTCTGGGTCACAGCACAGTGACCAGGGAGCTCACAGGAAGGAGCTCGTGGATGTCGGGTGCTTCAGGTGTGGAAGGTACAGCTGGTCTCTGCAGTCACGGGCTCCGGGAGGCTTCAAAGAAGGCCAGCTTCTGGAGGGCGACTGTCCCACATCGGCTGAAGGTCGCTGCGGTGTTAGTGTCCTGATTGGATCCACTAAGCATTGGCAACCGCAACCCACGCAAGATGAACAAAGCAGCTGCTGGTGCAGACTCACGAGGTCTGAGGGTGCTCTCCTTTGCAGGGAGCGTAGAGCAGGCCTGGAGCAACGAGGGGAACTCTTGGAAAAGAAGATTGTCCTCCGTCAGGGCCCACAAGTCGAGAGACAAGGGACCGCGGAAGGCAGCAAAATGGAGTGCGTAAAAGGGCTCCCACGGGCCACCGGAGCGGGCCAGGGAGCTGAGAGTCGGCACAAATGCTGCTTGAAGGTTGGCTGAAAGATCGGCCAAAGCACAACTTCCCCACTGGTCGGGGTCGTGTGCTGGACAAGAGGTGGCCGGTGTCTCAGGGTATGCAGGGATCTCGACACCCACGTGGTCCAGGGTGCTCAGACTTGCTGGGCACACTCACAGGACGCTGGGATGCACTGTAGACCCACCTCGAGGTTGCTGGAAGGCGTCGAAAGTCGTGAGAGCAATGAAGTTCCAACCGGGTATCTTGTAGTCTTTTAGGTGCCTGCCAAGCAGGGGGATAACTCCTTTATCCCAAGGGAGATTTTTTCAGTCAGCTGGGTAGCAGCTCGTCGAAGGTCAGTTCTGTGAAGTCCTGTACGAATCTAAGGCTCTAGGGCAAAGTTATTCCCATATATCCCCAAGATTAGGGGATGGTCCAAAAGAGAGCCTACCAATCAGAGTAGAGGCGGGAAAGGGTGGCTACACCCACTCCCCTTTGTGTGTTTCCCGCCTGGGCGAGGGGCAGGATGCCCCTGAACCGGTTCCAGGCGGTGTATGCAGAATTGGGGCTCTGCAGCTGCCTACGTGCAACTCTGAAAGGACATTTGGTGCACCCACCCTGTTCCAATCCACATATCCTGTCTGGGGAGGTGCTGGCACCTCCCTGCCACAGGAGCCCTATTGTCCAGATGGCGAGGCTGGGGTTTTCCCCAGCAACAGTCAGCCAGAGTCGTGTAGGTGGCGAACAGTAGCCATTTTGTGGTACATGTGCACTTTTAAATTGGTGTCCAAATTCTACCGCTTTTCCCATATCACCCTCCTAGCAAGGGGGAATCGTGCCCCCATGCCCATGGCTGGACTGGGGGTATGATTCCTTCATGTTTGACACCAAACACGATATGGTTCTGTGTAGCCATTCCTAAGTTACAGCGATGACGCAATAACTTATAATGCGGTTAAGAGTATATGGTATGGCTACACTACAAACAACCCAGTAACGATTTTACGAAGGTTGCAGAGAGGTCCTACTCATGTAGGGGTCCCCCCTCACACATACCTCAGCACCCAGCCCTGTAGGATTACCAGGGCCTGCCATAGGGGTGACCTATGAGAGTATATGTGTTGTATGGTATGGGACATAGGGTACCTACATCCCTGTAAGGGGTGCTAGCACCACCTTACCCAGGCTACAGTAGTGGCCTGGTGGTGTCAGTTTGGGTGGCTGTCCCAAGGTGGCACAATAAGTGCTGCAGCCCTGGTAGGCCTACTGGGGGACCCATGCCCTGGGTACCTAGGGTACCATCTACAAGGGACTGGTAGGGCATGCCCAGCACCCAATTATGTTTGTACCTAGAGTACTCACAACAGTTTTAGGGAGAAAGCAGATAGGCTGGGGTCCTGGATAGCAGGACCCCAGCCAGACTAGTCAAAAACCACTTAAATACCAGGCAAAAAGTTGGGGGCAACCATTAGTCAGATTCCACTCTCCTACATAACCCCCCCCAAACGAAAGGAGATAAGGCAAACCTTGTCCAGATAAGCCTTTATTTCCTGAGTGGCCATATAAGGAAGAACCTGTACTAACATGGTTTCTCCCTGTGTCATGGTCCACTTGGGAAATCCTGCCCCAAGGGGTTCTAGAGTTTCTCCAAAGTCTAGGGAAATTACCTGTATTGGTTTTTGGGTCAGAGGTGGGCTGGTGGGGTGTCTGAGTCTGGAAGTGAGACCCTACTTGGGTTGGTCTCAACCTCCTCAGATCACTGGCCACTATGGAAGCCTTTCTGCCCATGACTGTGTCATATCTGGCCCTAAGGGTCAACCTCTGGCTGCCTACAGCTGGGGGTTGGATCCCTTTGGCTGGAATAGTGGAGGGCACTGGAAGGTTTGGGGCAGCTAGGCCCCAGGTTTCCCTGTGCTCAACAACATCCATTTGAGGGGTGCCTATACCTAGGGGTAAGGGGGATCCCTCAGTTTGTAGAGGAATATTCACCTGGCTGAAACTACTCTGCTGGGTGTCCCTAATCTGTTGATGAGGGGGTTCCTCTGGGCAGGGGCCCAATAAGGGTCCACTGACCTCCCTGACCTCTGCAGCCCTGGGCTGACTGAGGCAGGGTAGAGAGGGGCAGGATACCTGCTCCAGACTGGGTGCCACCTTGGAAGGATCCCCTGCCATCAGAGAGGTGGGCAGGTCAGGCCTGTCCACTTCTGGGGCAGTTACTTCACAAGGGGCAGGATCAGTTCCTTGAGAAACTTGACCCTTACCTGTAGTCTGGTGGGGGGAGGACTGTTCCTCCTCCCCTATGCTCTCTGTTTGGGCAGAGTGATCCATAGTTTCAGGCTTCACTCTTTCTATTTTCTCCTGGGGTGGAGGTGAGGCCCTCCGGGTCTCATCCACTTTCTCAGGGATTCCTACCATTTTCAAATGGGCCTTGTGGTCAACCTCAGCCCAGGCTGAGATTTCTAGATCATTCCCCAGTAGACAATCTACAGGCAAGTTTGGGGACACTGCCACTCTCTTGGGGCCAGTGACCCCTCCCCAGCTGAGATTTATCACTGCCATGGGATGATCTGTCCTGATTCCATCTATGTTGGTCACCTGGTAGCTAAACCCAGGTAAAAGCTGATCTGGGGGCACTAGCCTCTTGGTCACCATGGTGACACTGGCCCCTGTGTCCTTATAGGCCACAGCCTTCTGACCATTGATTATTGGTTCTTGTCTGTACCTGCCCAGAATACTGGGGCTCATGGTAAAGTTGGCAAACCCCATGCCACCATCACAGACCATAGTTGCTTGAGTAGGGGACCTGGATAGGCCAGAGTCCCCCTGTGTTCCCCAAGAAATCCCAACTAAGTTTTTGGGTGCACTCCCACCACCTGGGGGATTACTACTAGTAGTAACAGGAGGTGTTGGAGCTGGTTTTGGAGGAACATTCTCTTTATTGCCATTCTTTGGACAGCTGGAGTCAGTTTTCCAGTGGCCAGGTTCCTTACACACATGGCAATATGGTTTCTTGTTATTAGAGGAAGTATTTTGGGACCCACCCCCAGCACTGGGTTTTTGGGGCCCTTCGGAGGACTTTTCTTGTTTATCATCCCCACCTTTCTCTTTGGGCTTAGTGGAATCCTTCTTCTGGTCACCAACTTGGTTCTTAGGCCTAATCCTGGTTCTGACCCATTTGTCTGCCTTCTTTCCCAATTCTTGGGGAGAGGTCAGATCAGAGTCCACCAGGTGCTGGTGTAAAAGTTGGTTCTGACAATTATTAAGAATCTGCTCCCTCATAATGAGATTATACAATCCTTGATAATCATTAACTTTACTGCCATTTAACCAACCTTCCAGTGCCTTGGTTGCACAATCCACAAAGTCTACCCAATCCTGATTTTGTGCTTTCTGGGTGTCTCTGAACTTAAGTCTGTATTGATCAGTGGTTAAGCCAAACCCATCTATCAAAGCAGCTTTCAAGATATAATAATCATCAGCATCCTCTTCTCTTACAGAGAGGAGCTTGTCTCTACCTTTATCTGAAAAGGAGAGCCACAGGATTGCTGCCCACTGCTCTACAGGGACCCTCTGTACTCTACAGGCCCTTTCAAGAGCAGTTATCCATTTGTGGATATCATCCCCATTCTGATAGGGGGGCACAATCTTGTGGAGGTTCCTATTGTCAGTGACTTTCTCTCTAACTCTAGCGGTTTCATCACTGCCACCAGGGATCTCTAGACCCCACTTTCTTGAAGCTTTCTGAAGCTCCAGGGTTTCCCTGTCTAATGCTAACTGTTCTCTTTTAAGCTCAAGCTTAGCCTGCTCAAATTTGATCAGTCTGCATTTCCTCTCATGGGAGGATTCTCTTCTCTGAGAAGAGGCAGAGGACCCTTTGGATCTCCTAGAATGGTTGGATCCCACTGAGGGGGATTTGTTCCTTCTTGGATCCACCACTCTCCTTTTAAGGGTGGAGGGAGTGCCTCTTGAGCCATCACCTCCATGCTGTGAGTGGTCTGTTTCTTCCAGGTCAGGATTTTCATCCTCTTCCTGTTCTTCATCAGAGTCCACTCTGGGAGTGTCCTCTTCTGAAGGATGCCCACCCTCTCTGTCCGTCCCTCTGGACCCTATGGACTCCATAAAGTCTGCTATGAGCAGGATTTCCCTGAGACGTTTTGTGTTGGCACCTTTGTTTGTCTTCAGTTTTCTAAGGGTGCACATTTGCCTGAGCTCTGCAAAGGTGAAATTATCATACTTGTCTACTGGGACCCTCTGGGGTCCTTCCATAGCCTTAGTGCCACCTGAATACATGTTTAGTGTAGTGATGTATCTACCTACACTAAGTGTGGCCTACTGAACCCTCTCTTGAGTTGTAGTCAAGGTGTGCTAAACCCTCTACACACAACTCCAAGTTCAGTAGAACTTATTGTATTCTAGCTTGAATTTATATGTACCTTTGGTACCTTGTGGCTTTCACTTTAGAAATTCAATTTGTTATCTGGTAAAACAATGGCAAGCTTGAATCCAACCGCTGCACACCAATGTGAGAAGTTGGCCTGGCATATGCTGTTCCTAGTTATAGGGACACCTTGCATCAGTCCAATTCGACTCCTATTGATGATAGGTTTAAGACAACCTTTAAAGAAAGCTATCCTAGTGGTAGCTGTGGAGAGCAGCCTTCAGGCTAAGTCTTGAAGGAGTGTTAAGCTTATTGTTTTACCATAATAACCTCTTGAATCACCAAATGAAAGAGTAGCCCACACAGGTATATATATAAAATATATGTATTTATTCTAGACAGAATCCCACAGTCACTTTATGTGGCTAGTGGCAAAGTTACACTTCAAACAAGCATTTATAAACACAATAAATAGCACAGAAATCAATGGGCCCCAGGGGGGGACCAAACCATATACTAAAATAGTGGTATAAGAACCACGACAATTCTACAGGCAATGCCTAGGGCATTCAGGATCGCTGGCCCCTTAAGAATCCACCCACAGTTAAGAGGAAGGGGACCCACGGGAGGCGTGTGCAGTGCGAGAAGTTGCTATCGGGATCGCAATGTTAGCCTATGGAGAATGTCGCGGTTGAATAATTAAGGTTTAAGGACACTTCTAACAACAGTACAAAGTTAAGGCTTGAGACTTAAGGCTTTGGAGAGCCCACCACCATGGAAGTACCGAAGTACCACTGTTACCTGCCCCAGGGAAGCCGGGTGCATAGGTCGATTCTGGTGTCGGGTCGCGGGCTGATTTTCTATGGAAAAGGAGTCCAAACTGCTGCTAGCTGGAAGTGTCGTTGAAGTCGTGAAGATTAAAGTTGAAGAAAAGACAAAGATGAACCTGAAAGCAGAGGGGACAGAGTCTGGGTCACAGCACAGTGACCAGGGAGCTCACAGGAAGGAGCTCGTGGATGTCGGGTGCTTCAGGTGTGGAAGGTACAGCTGGGCTCTGCAGTCACGGGCTCCGGGAGGCTTCAAGGAAGGCCAGCTTCTGGAGGGCGACTGTCCCTCGTCGGCTGAAGGTCGCTGCGGTGTTAGTGTCCCGATTGGATCCACTAAGCATTGGCAACCGCAACCCACGCAAGATGAACAAAGCAGCTGCTGGTGCAGACCCACAAGGTCTGAGGGTGCTCTCCTTTGCAGGGAGCGTAGAGCAGGCCAGGAGCAACCAGGGGAACTCTTGGAAAAGAAGATTGTCCTCCGTCAGGGCCCACAAGTCGAGAGACAAGGGACCGCGGAAGGCAGCAAAATGGAGTGCGTAAAAGGGCTCCCACGGGCCACCGGAGCGGGCCAGGGAGCTGAGAGTCGGCACAAATGCTGCTTGAAGGTTGGCTCAAGGATGGGCCAAAGCACAACTTCCCCACTGGTCGGGGTCGTGTGCTGGACAAGAAGTGGCCTGTCTCTCGGGGTATGCAGGGATCTCGACACCCACGTGGTCCAGGGTGCTCAGACTTGCTGGACACACTCACAGGACGCTGGGATGCACTGGAGACCCACCTCGAGGTTGCTGGAAGGCGTCGAAAGTCGTGAGAGCAACGAAGTTCCAACCGGGTATCTTGTAGTCTTTTAGGTGCCTGCCAAGCAGGGGGATAACTCCTTTATCCCAAGGGAGATTTCTTCAGTCAGCTGGGTAGCAGCTCATCGAAGGTCAGTTCTGTGAAGTCCTGTACGAATCTAAGGCTCTAGGGCAAAGTTATTCCCATATATCCCCAAGATTAGGGGATGGTCCAAAAGAGAGCCTACCAATCAGAGTAGAGGCGGGAAAGGGTGGCTACACCCACTCCCCTTTGTGTGTTTCCCGCCTGGGCGAGGGGCAGGATGCCCCTGAACCGGTTCCAGGCGGTGTATGCAGAATTGGGGCTCTGCAGCTGTCTACGTGCAACTCTGAAAGGACATTTGGTGCACCCACCCTGTTCCAATCCACATATCCTGTCTGGGGAGGTGCTGGCACCTCCCTGCCACAGGAGCCCTATTGTCCAGATGGCGAGGCTGGGGTTTTCCCCAGCAACAGCCAGCCAGAGTCGTGTAGGTGGCGAACAGTAGCCATTTTGTGGTACATGTGCACTTTTAAATTGGTGTCCAAATTCTACCGCTTTTCCCATATCACCCTCCTAGCAAGGGGGAATCGTGCCCCCATGCCTGGACTGGGGGTATGATTCCTTCATGTTTGACACCAAACACGATATGGTTCTGGGTAGCCATTCCTAAGTTACAGCGATGACGCAATAACTTATAATGCGGTTAAGAGTATATGGTATGGCTACACTACAAACAACCCAGTAACAATTTTACGAAGGTTGCAGAGAGGTCCTACTCACGTAGGGGTCCCCCCTCACACATACCTCAGCACCCAGCCCTGTAGGATTACCAGGGCCTGCCATAGGGGTGACCTATGAGAGTATATGTGTTGTATGGTATGGGACATAGGGTACCTACATCCCTGTAAGGGGTGCTAGCACCACCTTACCCAGGCTACAGTAGTGGCCTGGTGGTGTCAGTTTGGGTGGCTGTCCAAGGGTGGCACAATAAGTGCTGCAGCCCTGGTAGGCCTACTGGGGGACCCATGCCCTGGGTACCTAGGGTACCATCTACAAGGGACTGGTAGGGCATGCCCAGCATCCAATTATGTTTGTACCTAGAGTACTCACAACAGTTTTAGGGAGAAAGCAGATAGGCTGGGGTCCTGGATAGCAGGATCCCAGCCAGACTAGTCAAAAACCACTTAAATACCAGGCAAAAAGTTGGGGGCAACCATTAGTCAGATTCCACTCTCCTACAATTTGTCACCCCGAGTGGGAAGGGTATGCCCAGACGTGGGTCCCTTGCTCTCCATGCCACTGGAATCAAGCTATCCTGGCTGAAGAGGGGTGAAACCCCGAAACCGGTCCTAGGATGCTTGTTTCCAGTCCAGTGAGGACCTGGCTTGGCAGTTTGGGCTGGACTGTTCCCATGAGGCACAGGGTCAAGACTGATTTGCTTATGGCTGGGTTCAAACTGGAACGGCATGGTGAGCAAAAAAACGATGGATTTAGGCCCAGATCTCTGTACTGGGGTGAATGTATGACATTGTTCTGCATTCTGTCCATCAATTGTTGTTTTTGCATTTGTCACCCCGAGTGGGAAGGGTTTGCCCAGACGTGGGTCCCTTGCTCTCCATGCCACTGGAATCAAGCTATCCTGGCTGAAGAGGGGTGAAACCCTGAAACCGGTCCTAGGATGCTTGTTTCCAGTCCAGTGAGGACCTGGCTTGGCAGTTCGGGCTGGACTGTTCCCATGAGGCACAGGGTCAAGACTGATTTCCATATGGCTGGGTTCAAACTGGAACGGCATGGTGAGCAAAAAAAACGATGGATTTAGGCCCAGATCTCTGTACCGGGGTGAATGTATGACATTGTTCTGCATTCTGTCCATCAATTGTTGTTTTTGCATTCGTCACCCCGAGTGGGAAGGGTATGCCCAGACGTGGGTCCCTTGCTCTCCATGCCACTGGAATCAAGCTATCCTGGCTGAAGAGGGGTGAAACCCCGAAACCGGTCCTAGGATGCTTGTTTCCAGTCCAGTGAGGACCTGGCTTGGCAGTTCGGGCTGGACTGTTCCCATGAAGCACAGGGTCAAGACTGATTTGCATATGGCTGGGTTCAAACTGGAACGGCATGGTGAGCAAAAAAACGATGGATTTAGGCCTAGATCTCTGTACTGGGGTGAATGTATGACATTGTTCTGCATTCTGTCCATCAATTGTTGTTTTTGCATTTGTCACCCCAAGTGGGAAGGGTATGCCCAGACGTGGGTCCCTTGCTCTCCATGCCACTGGAATCAAGCTATCCTGGCTGAAGAGGGATGAAACCCCGAAACCGGTCCTAGGATGCTTGCTTCCAGTCCAGTGAGGACCTGGCTTGGCAGTTCAGGCTGACTTTTCCAATGAGGCACAGGGTCAAGACTGATTTGCATATGGCTGGGTTCAAACTGGAACGGCATGGTGAGCAAAAAAACGATGGGTTTAGGCCCAGATCTCTGTACTGGGGTGAATGTATGACATCGTTCTGCATTCTGTCCATCAATTGTTGCTTTTGCATTTGTCACCCCGAGTGGGAAGGGTATGCCCAGACGTGGGTCCCTTGCTCTCCTTGCCACTGGAATCAAGCTATCCTGGCTGAAGAGGGGTGAAACCACGAAACCAGTCCTAGGATGCTTGTTTCCAGTCCAGTGAGGACCTGGCTTGGCAGTTCGGGCTGGACTGTTCCCATGAGGCACAGGGTCAAGACTGATTTGCATATGGCTGGGTTCAAACTGGAACGGCATGGTGAGCAAAAAAACGATGGATTTAGGCCCAGATCTCTGTACTGGGGTGAATGTATGACATTGTTCTGCATTCTGTCCATCAATTGTTGTTTTTGCATTTGTCACCCCGATTGGGAAGGGTATGCCCAGACGTGGGTCCCTTGCTCTCCATGCTACTGGAATCAAGCTATCCTGGCTGAAGAGGGGTGAAACCCTGAAACCGGTCCTAGGATGCTTGTTTCCAGTCCAGTGAGGACCTGGCTTGGCAGTTCGGGCTGGACTGTTCCCATGAGGCACAGGGTCAAGACTGATTTGCATATGGCTGGGTTCAAACTGGAACGGCATGGTGAGCAAAAAAACGATGGATTTAGGCCCAGATCTCTGTACTGGGGTGAATGTATGACATTGTTCTGCATTCTGTCCATCAATTGTTGTTTTTGCATTTGTCACCCCGAGTGGGAAGGGTATGCCCAGACGTGGGTCCCTTGCTCTCCATGCCACTGGAATCAAGCTATCCTGGCTGAAGAGGGGTGAAACCCCGAAACCGGTCCTAGGATGCTTGTTTCCAGTCCAGTGAGGACCTGGCTTGGCAGTTCGGGCTGCACTGTTCCCATGAAGCACAGGGTCAAGACTGATTTGCATATGGCTGGGTTCAAACTGGAACGGCATGGTGAGCAAAAAAACGATGGATTTAGGCCCAGATCTCTGTACTGGGGTGAATGTATGACATTGTTCTGCATTCTGTCCATCAATTGTTGTTTTTGCATTTGTCACCCCGAGTAGGAAGGGTATGCCCAGACGTGGGTCCCTTGCTCTCCATGCCACTGGAATCAAGCTATCCTGGCTGAAGAGGGGTGAAACCCCGAAACCGGTCCTAGGATGCTTGTTTCCAGTCCAGTGAGGACCTGGCTTGGCAGTTCGGGCTGGACTGTTCCCATGAGGCACAGGGTCAAGACTGATTTGCATATTGCTGGGTTCAAACTGGAACGGCATGGTGAGCAAAAAAACGATGGATTTAGGCCCAGATCTCTGTACTGGGGTGAATGTATGACATTGTTCTGCATTCTGTCCATCAATTGTTGTTTTTGCATTCGTCACCCCGAGTGGGAAGGGTATGCCCAGACGTGGGTCCCTTGCTCTCCATGCCACTGGAATCAAGCTATCCTGGCTGAAGAGGGGTGAAACCCCGAAACCGGTCCTAGGATGCTTGTTTCCAGTCCAGTGAGGACCTGGCTTGGCAGTTCGGGCTGGACTGTTCCCATGAAGCACAGGGTCAAGACTGATTTGCATATGGCTGGGTTCAAACTGGAACGGCATGGTGAGCAAAAAAACGATGGATTTAGGCCTAGATCTCTGTACTGGGGTGAATGTATGACATTGTTCTGCATTCTGTCCATCAATTGTTGTTTTTGCATTTGTCACCCCAAGTGGGAAGGGTATGCCCAGACGTGGGTCCCTTGCTCTCCATGCCACTGGAATCAAGCTATCCTGGCTGAAGAGGGGTGAAACCCCGAAACCGGTCCTAGGATGCTTGCTTCCAGTCCAGTGAGGACCTGGCTTGGCAGTTCGGGCTGACTTTTCCAATGAGGCACAGGGTCAAGACTGATTTGCATATGGCTGGGTTCAAACTGGAACGGCATGGTGAGCAAAAAAACGATGGGTTTAGGCCCAGATCTCTGTACTGGGGTGAATGTATGACATCGTTCTGCATTCTGTCCATCAATTGTTGTTTTTGCATTTGTCACCCCGAGTGGGAAGGGTATGCCCAGACGTGGGTCCCTTGCTCTCCTTGCCACTGGAATCAAGCTATCCTGGCTGAAGAGGGGTGAAACCACGAAACCAGTCCTAGGATGCTTGTTTCCAGTCCAGTGAGGACCTGGCTTGGCAGTTCGGGCTGGACTGTTCCCATGAGGCACAGGGTCAAGACTGATTTGCATATGGCTGGGTTCAAACTGGAACGGCATGGTGAGCAAAAAAACGATGGATTTAGGCCCAGATCTCTGTACTGGGGTGAATGTATGACATTGTTCTGCATTCTGTCCATCAATTGTTGTTTTTGCATTTGTCACCCCGATTGGGAAGGGTATGCCCAGACGTGGGTCCCTTGCTCTCCATGCTACTGGAATCAAGCTATCCTGGCTGAAGAGGGGTGAAACCCTGAAACCGGTCCTAGGATGCTTGTTTCCAGTCCAGTGAGGACCTGGCTTTGCAGTTCGGGCTGGACTGTTCCCATGAGGCACAGGGTCAAGACTGATTTGCATATGGCTGGGTTCAAACTGGAACGGCATGGTGAGCAAAAAAACGATGGATTTAGGCCCAGATCTCTGTACTGGGGTGAATGTATGACATTGTTCTGCATTCTGTCCATCAATTGTTGTTTTTGCATTTGTCACCCCGAGTGGGAAGGGTATGCCCAGACGTGGGTCCCTTGCTCTCCATGCCACTGGAATCAAGCTATCCTGGCTGAAGAGGGGTAAAACCCCGAAACCGGCCCTAGGATGCTTGTTTCCAGTCCAGTGAGGACCTGGCTTGGCAGTTTGGGCTGGACTGTTCCCATGAGGCACAGGGTCAAGACTGATTTGCATATGGCTGGGTTCAAACTGGAACGGCATGGTGAGCAAAAAAACGATGGATTTAGGCCCATATCTCTGTACTGGGGTGAATGTATGACATTGTTCTGCATTCTGTCCATCAATTGTTGTTTTTGCATTTGTCACCCCGAGTAGGAAGGGTATGCCCAGACGTGGGTCCCTTGCTCTTCATGCCACTGGAATCAAGCTATCCTGGCTGAAGAGGGGTGAAACCCCGAAACCGGTCCTAGGATGCTTGTTTCCAGTCCAGTGAGGACCTGGCTTGGCAGTTCGGGCTGGACTGTTCCCATGAGGCACAGGGTCAAGACTGATTTCCATATGGCTGGGTTCAAACTGGAACGGCATGGTGAGCAAAAAAACGATAGATTTAGGCCCAGATCTCTGTACCGGGGTGAATGTATGACATTGTTCTGCATTCTGTCCATCGATTGTTGTTTTTGCATTTGTCACCCCGAGTGGGAAGGGTATGCCCAGACGTGGGTCCCTTGCTCTCCATACCACTGGAATCAAGCTATCCTGGCTGAAGAGGGGTGAAACCCCGAAACCGGTCCTAGGATGCTTGTTTCCAGTCCAGTGAGGACCTGGCTTGTCAGTTCGGGCTGGACTGTTCCCATGAAGCACAGGGTCAAGACTGATTTGCATATGGCTGGGTTCAAACTGGAACGGCATGGTGAGCAAAAAAACGATGGATTTAGGCCCAGATCTCTGTACTGGGGTGAATGTATGACATTGTTCTGCATTCTGTCCATCAATTGTTGTTTTTGCATTTGTCACCCCAATTGGGAAGGGTATGCCCAGACGTGGGTCCCTTGCTCTCCATGCCACTGGAATAAAGCTATCCTGGCTGAAGAGGGGTGAAATTCCGAAACCGGTCCTAGGATGCTTGCTTCCAGTCCAGTGAGGACCTGGCTTGGCAGTTGGGGCTGACTTTTCCAATGAGGCACAGGGTCAAGACTGATTTGCATATGGCTGGGTTCAAACTGGAACGGCATGGTGAGCAAAAAAACGATGGATTTAGGCCCAGATCTCTGTACTGGGGTGAATGTATGACATCGTTCTGCATTCTGTCCATCAATTGTTGTTTTTGCATTTGTCACCCCGAGTGGGAAGGGTATGCCAAGACGTGGGTCCCTTGCTCTCCATGCCACTGGAATCAAGCTATCCTGGCTGAAGAGGGGTGAAACCACGAAACCAGTCCTAGGATGCTTGTTTCCAGTCCAGTGCGGACCTGGCTTGGCAGTTCGGGCTGGACTGTTCCCATGAGGCACAGGGTCAAGACTGATTTGCATATTGCTGGGTTCAAACTGGAACGGCATGGTGAGCAAAAAAACGATGGATTTAGGCCCAGATCTCTGTACTGGGGTGAATGTATGACATTGTTCTGCATTCTGTCCATCAATTGTTGTTTTTGCATTTGTCACCCCGAGTGGGAAGGGCATGCCCAGACGTGGGTCCCTTGCTCTCCATGCCACTGGAATCAAGCTATCCTGGCTGAAGAGGGGTGAAACCCCGAAACCGGTCCTAGGATGCTTGTTTCCAGTCCAGTGAGGACCTGGCTTGGCAGTTCGGGCTGGACTGTTCCCATGAGGCACAGGGTCAAGACTGATTTGCATATGGCTGTGTTCAAACTGGAACGGCATGGTGAGCAAAAAAACGATGGATTTAGGCCCAGATCTCTGTACTGGGGTGAATGTATGACATTGTTCTGCATTCTGTCCATCAATTGTTGTTTTTGCATTTGTCACCCCGAGTGGGAAGGGTATGCCCAGACGTGGGTCCCTTGCTCTCCATGCCACTGGAATCAAGCTATCCTGGCTGAAGAGGGGTGAAACCCCGGAACCGGCCCTAGGATGCTTGTTTCCAGTCCAGTGAGGACCTGGCTTGGCAGTTCGGGCTGGACTGTTCCCATGAGGCACAGGGTCAAGACTGATTTGCATATGGCTGGGTTCAAACTGGAACGGCATGGTGAGCAAAAAAACGATGGATTTAGGCCCAGATCTCTGTACTGGGGTGAATGTATGACATTGTTCTGCATTCTGTCCATCAATTGTTGTTTTTGCATTTGTCACCCCGAGTGGGAAGGGTATGCCCAGACGTGGGTCCCTTGCTCTCCATTCCACTGGAATCAAGCTATCCTGGCTGAAGAGGGGTGAAACCCTGAAACCGGTCCTAGGATGCTTGTTTCCAGTCCAGTGAGGACCTGGCTTGGCAGTTCGGGCTGGACTGTTCCCATGAGGCACAGGGTCAAGACTGATTTGCATATGGCTGGGTTCAAAATGGAACGGCATGGTGAGCAAAAAAACGATGGATTTAGGCCCAGATCTCTGTACAGGGGTGAATGTATGACATTGTTCTGCATTCTGTCCATCAATTGTTGTTTTTGCATTTGTCACCCCGAGTGGGAAGGGTATGCCGAGACATGTGTCCCTTACTCTCCATGCCACTGGAATCAAGCTATCCTGGCTGAAGAGGGGTGAAACCCCGAAACCGGTCCTAGGATGCTTGTTTCCAGTCCAGTGAGGACCTGGCTTGGCAGTTCGGGCTGGACTGTTCCCATGAGGCACAGGGTCAAGACTGATTTGCATATGGCTGGGTTCAAACTGGAACGGCATGGTGAGCAAAAAAACGATGGATTTAGGCCCAGATCTCTGTACTGGGGTGAATGTATGACATTGTTCTGCATTCTGTCCATCAATTGTTGTTTTTGCTTTTGTCACCCCGAGTGGGAAGGGTATGCCCAGATGTGGGTCCCTTGCTCTCCATGCCACTGGAATCAAGCTATCCTGGCTGAAGAGGGGTGAAACCCCGAAACCGGTCCTAGGATGCTTGTTTCCAGTCCAGTGAGGACCTGGCTTGGCAGTTCGGGCTGGACTGTTTCCATGAGGCACAGGGTCAAGACTGATTTGCATATGGCTGGGTTCAAACTGGAACGGCATGGTGAGCAAAAAAACGATGGATTTAGGCCCAGATCTCGGTACTGGGGTGAATGTATGACATTGTTCTGCATTCTGTCCATCGATTGTTGTTTTTGCATTTGTCACCCCGAGTGGGAAGGGTATGCCCAGACGTGGGTCCCTTGCTCTCCATGCCACTGGAATCAAGCTATCCTGGCTGAAGAGGGGTGAAACCCCGAAACCGGTCCTAGGATGCTTGTTTCCAGTCCAGTGAGGACCTGGCTTGGCAGTTCGGGCTGGACTGTTCCCATGAAGCACAGGGTCAAGACTGATTTGCATATGGCTGGGTTCAAACTGGAACGGCATGGTGAGCAAAAAAACGATGGATTTAGGCCCAGATCTCTGTACTGGGGTGAATGTATGACATTGTTCTGCATTCTGTCCATCAATTGTTGTTTTTGCATTTGTCACCCCAAGTGGGAAGGGTATGCCCAGACGTGGGTCCCTTGCTCTCCATGCCACTGGAATCAAGCTATCCTGGCTGAAGAGGGGTGAAACCCCGAAACCGGTCCTAGGATGCTTGCTTCCAGTCCAGTGAGGACCTGGCTTGGCAGTTCGGGCTGACTTTTCCAATGAGGCACAGGGTCAAGACTGATTTGCATATGGCTGGGTTCAAACTGGAACGGCATGGTGAGCAAAAAAACGATGGATTTAGGCCCAGATCTCTGTACTGGGGTGAATGTATGACATCGTTCTGCATTCTGTCCATCAATTGTTGTTTTTGCATTTGTCACCCCGAGTGGGAAGGGTATGTCCAGACGTGGGTCCCTTGCTCTCCATGCCACTGGAATCAAGCTATCCTGGCTGAAGAGGGGTGAAACCACGAAACCAGTCCTAGGATGCTTGTTTCCAGTCCAGTGAGGACCTGGCTTGGCAGTTCGGGCTGGACTGTTCCCATGAGGCACAGGGTCAAGACTGATTTGCATATGGCTGGGTTCAAACTGGAACGGCATGGTGAGCAAAAAAACGATGGATTTAGGCCCAGATCTCTGTACTGGGGTGAATGTATGACATTGTTCTGCATTCTGTCCATCAATTTTTGTTTTTGCATTTGTCACCCCGAGTGGGAAGGGTACGCCCAGACGTGGGTCCCTTGCTCTCCATGCCACTGGAATCAAGCTATCCTGGCTGAAGAGGGGTGAAACCCCGAAACTGGTCCTAGGATGCTTGTTTCCAGTCCAGTGAGGACCTGGCTTGGCAGTTCAGGCTGGACTGTTCCCATGAGGCACAGGGTCAAGACTGATTTGCATATGGCTGGGTTCAAACTGGAACGGCATGGTGAGCAAAAAAACGATGGATTTAGGCCCAGATCTCTGTACTGGGGTGAATGTATGACATTGTTCTGCATTCTGTCCATCAATTGTTGTTTTTGCATTTGTCACCCCGAGTGGGAAGGGCATGCCCAGACGTGGGTCCCTTGCTCTCCATGCCACTGGAATCAAGCTATCCTGGCTGAAGAGGGGTGAAACCCCGAAACCGGTCCTAGGATGCTTGTTTCCAGTCCAGTGAGGACCTGGCTTGGCAGTTCGGGCTGGACTGTTCCCATGAGGCACAGGGTCAAGACTGATTTGCATATGGCTGGGTTCAAACAGGAACGGCATGGTGAGCAAAAAAACAATGGATTTAGGCCCAGATCTCTGTACTGGGGTGAATGTATGACATTGTTCTGCATTCTGTCCATCAATTGTTGTTTTTGCATTTGTCACCCCGAGTGGGAAGGGTATGCCCAGACGTGGGTCCCTTGCTCTCCATGCCACTGGAATCAAGCTATCCTGGCTGAAGAGGGGTGAAACCCCGAAACCGGTCCTAGGATGCTTGTTTCCAGTCCAGTGAGGACCTGGCTTGGCAGTTCGGGCTGGACTGTTCCCATGAGGCACAGGGTCAAGACTGATTTGCATATGGCTGGGTTCAAACTGGAACGGCATGGTGAGCAAAAAAACGATGGATTTAGGCCCAGATCTCTGTACTGGGGTGAATGTATGACATTGTTCTGCATTCTGTCCATCAATTGTTGTTTTTGCATTTGTCACCCCGAGTAGGAAGGGTATGCCCAGACGTGGGTCCCTTGCTCTCCATTCCACTGGAATCAAGCTATCCTGGCTGAAGAGGGGTGAAACCCCGAAACCGGTCCTAGGATGCTTGTTTCCAGTCCAGTGAGGACCTGGCTTGGCAGTTCGGGCTGGACTGTTCCCATGAGGCACAGGGTCAAGACTGATTTGCATATGGCTGGGTTCAAACTGGAACGGCATGGTGAGCAAAAAAACGATGGATTTAGGCCCAGATCTCTGTACTGGGGTGAATGTATGACATTGTTCTGCATTCTGTCCGTCAATTTTTGTTTTTGCATTTGTCACCCCGAGTGGGAAGGGTACGCCCAGACGTGGGTCCCTTGCTCTCCATGCCACTGGAATCAAGCTATCCTGGCTGAAGAGGGGTGAAACCCCGAAACTGGTCCTAGGATGCTTGTTTCCAGTCCAGTGAGGACCTGGCTTGGCAGTTCAGGCTGGACTGTTCCCATGAGGCACAGGGTCAAGACTGATTTGCATATGGCTGGGTTCAAACTGGAACGGCATGGTGAGCAAAAAAACGATGGATTTAGGCCCAGATCTCTGTACTGGGGTGAATGTATGACATTGTTCTGCATTCTGTCCATCAATTGTTGTTTTTGCATTTGTCACCCCGAGTGGGAAGGGCATGCCCAGACGTGGGTCCCTTGCTCTCCATGCCACTGGAATCAAGCTATCCTGGCTGAAGAGGGGTGAAACCCCGAAACCGGTCCTAGGATGCTTGTTTCCAGTCCAGTGAGGACCTGGCTTGGCAGTTCGGGCTGGACTGTTCCCATGAGGCACAGGGTCAAGACTGATTTGCATATGGCTGGGTTCAAACAGGAACGGCATGGTGAGCAAAAAAACAATGGATTTAGGCCCAGATCTCTGTACTGGGGTGAATGTATGACATTGTTCTGCATTCTGTCCATCAATTGTTGTTTTTGCATTTGTCACCCCGAGTGGGAAGGGTATGCCCAGACGTGGGTCCCTTGCTCTCCATGCCACTGGAATCAAGCTATCCTGGCTGAAGAGGGGTGAAACCCCGAAACCGGTCCTAGGATGCTTGTTTCCAGTCCAGTGAGGACCTGGCTTGGCAGTTCAGGCTGGACTGTTCCCATGAGGCACAGGGTCAAGACTGATTTGCATATGGCTGGGTTCAAACTGGAACGGCATGGTGAGCAAAAAAACGATGGATTTAGGCCCAGATCTCTGTACTGGGGTGAATGTATGACATTGTTCTGCATTCTGTCCATCAATTGTTGTTTTTGCATTTGTCACCCCGAGTAGGAAGGGTATGCCCAGACGTGGGTCCCTTGCTCTCCATTCCACTGGAATCAAGCTATCCTGGCTGAAGAGGGGTGAAACCCCGAAACCGGTCCTAGGATGCTTGTTTCCAGTCCAGTGAGGACCTGGCTTGGCAGTTCGGGCTGGACTGTTCCCATGAGGCACAGGGTCAAGACTGATTTGCATATGGCTGGGTTCAAACTGGAACGGCATGGTGAGCAAAAAAACGATGGATTTAGGCCCAGATCTCTGTACTGGGGTGAATGTATGACATTGTTCTGCATTCTGTCCATCAATTGTTGTTTTTGCATTTGTCACCCCGAGTGGGAAGGGTATGCCCAGACGTGGGTCCCTTGCTCTCCATTCCACTGGAATCAAGCTATCCTGGCTGAAGAGGGGTGAAACCCCGAAACCGGTCCTAGGATGCTTGTTTCCAGTCCAGTGAGGACCTGGCTTGGCAGTTCGGGCTGGACTGTTCCCATGAGGCACAGGGTCAAGACTGATTTGCATATGGCTGGGTTCAAACTGGAACGGCATGGTGAGCAAAAAAACGATGGATTTAGGCCCAGATCTCTGTACTGGGGTGAATGTATGACATCGTTCTGCATTCTGTCCATCAATTGTTGTTTTTGCATTTGTCACCCCGAGTGGGAAGGGAATGCCCAGACGTGGGTCCCTTGCTCTCCATGCCACTGGAATCAAGCTATCCTGGCTGAAGAGGGGTGAAACCACGAAACCAGTCCTAGGATGCTTGTTTCCAGTCCAGTGAGGACCTGGCTTGGCAGTTCGGGCTGGACTGTTCCCATGAGGCACAGGGTCAAGACTGATTTGCATATGGCTGGGTTCAAACTGGAACGGCATGGTGAGCAAAAAAACGATGGATTTAGGCCCAGATCTCTGTACTGGGGTGAATGTATGACATTGTTCTGCATTCTGTCCATCAATTGTTGTTTTTGCATTTGTCACCCCGAGTGGGAAGGGTATGCCCAGACGTGGGTCCCTTGCTCTCCATGCCACTGGAATCAAGCTATCCTGGCTGAAGAGGGGTGAAACCCCGAAACCGGCCCTAGGATGCTTGTTTCCAGTCCAGTGAGGACCTGGCTTGGCAGTTCGGGCTGGACTGTTCCCATGAGGCACAGGGTCAAGACTGATTTGCATATGGCTGGGTTCAAAATGGAACGGCATGGTGAGCAAAAAAACGATGGATTTAGGCCCAGATCTCTGTACTGGGGTGAATGTATGACATTGTTCTGGATTCTGTCCATCAATTGTTGTTTTTGCATTTGTCACCCCGAGTGGGAAGGGTATGCCCAGACGTGGGTCTCTTGCTCTCCATGCCACTGGAATCAAGCTATCCTGGCTGAAGAGGGGTGAAACCCCGAAACCGGTCCTAGGATGCTTGTTTCCAGTCCAGTGAGGACCTGGCTTGGCAGTTCGGGCTGGACTGTTCCCATGAGGCACAGGGTCAAGACTGATTTGCATATGGCTGGGTTCAAACTGGAACGGCATGGTGAGCAATAAAACGATGGATTTAGGCCCAGATTTCTGTACTGGGGTGAATGTATGACATTGTTCTGCATTCTGTCCGTCAATTGTTGTTTTTGCATTTGTCACCCCGAGTGGGAAGGGTATGCCCAGACGTGGGTCCCTTGCTCTCCATTCCACTGGAATCAAGCTATCCTGGCTGAAGAGGGGTGAAACCCCGAAACCGGTCCTAGGATGCTTGTTTCCAGTCCAGTGAGGACCTGGCTTGGCAGTTCGGGCTGGACTGTTCCCATGAGGCACAGGGTCAAGACTGATTTGCATATGGCTGGGTTCAAAATGGAACGGCATGGTGAGCAAAAAAACAATGGATTTAGGCCCAGATCTCTGTACAGGGGTGAATGTATGACATTGTTCTGCATTCTGTCCATCAATTGTTGTTTTTGCATTTGTCACCCCGAGTGGGAAGGGTATGCCGAGACATGGGTCCCTTACTCTCCATGCCACTGGAATCAAGCTATCCTGGCTGAAGAGGGGTGAAACCCCAAAACCGGTCCTAGGATGCTTGTTTCCAGTCCAGTGAGGACCTGGCTTGGCAGTTCGGGCTGGACTGTTCCCATGAGGCACAGGGTCAAGACTGATTTGCATATGGCTGGGTTCAAACTGGAACGGCATGGTGAGCAAAAAAACGATGGATTTAGGCCCAGATCTCTGTACTGGGGTGAATGTATGACATTGTTCTGCATTCTGTCCATCAATTGTTGTTTTTGCATTTGTCACCCCGAGTAGGAAGGGTATGCCCAGACGTGGGTCCCTTGCTCTCCATTCCACTGGAATCAAGCTATCCTGGCTGAAGAGGGGTGAAACCCCGAAACCGGTCCTAGGATGCTTGTTTCCAGTCCAGTGAGGACCTGGCTTGGCAGTTCGGGCTGGACTGTTCCCATGAGGCACAGGGTCAAGACTGATTTGCATATGGCTGGGTTCAAACTGGAACGGCATGGTGAGCAAAAAAACGATGGATTTAGGCCCAGATCTCTGTACTGGGGTGAATGTATGACATTGTTCTGCATTCTGTCCATCAATTGTTGTTTTTGCATTTGTCACCCCGAGTGGGAAGGGTATGCCCAGACGTGGGTCCCTTGCTCTCCATTCCACTGGAATCAAGCTATCCTGGCTGAAGAGGGGTGAAACCCCGAAACCGGTCCTAGGATGCTTGTTTCCAGTCCAGTGAGGACCTGGCTTGGCAGTTCGGGCTGGACTGTTCCCATGAGGCACAGGGTCAAGACTGATTTGCATATGGCTGGGTTCAAACTGGAACGGCATGGTGAGCAAAAAAACGATGGATTTAGGCCCAGATCTCTGTACTGGGGTGAATGTATGACATCGTTCTGCATTCTGTCCATCAATTGTTGTTTTTGCATTTGTCACCCCGAGTGGGAAGGGAATGCCCAGACGTGGGTCCCTTGCTCTCCATGCCACTGGAATCAAGCTATCCTGGCTGAAGAGGGGTGAAACCACGAAACCAGTCCTAGGATGCTTGTTTCCAGTCCAGTGAGGACCTGGCTTGGCAGTTCGGGCTGGACTGTTCCCATGAGGCACAGGGTCAAGACTGATTTGCATATGGCTGGGTTCAAACTGGAACGGCATGGTGAGCAAAAAAACGATGGATTTAGGCCCAGATCTCTGTACTGGGGTGAATGTATGACATTGTTCTGCATTCTGTCCATCAATTGTTGTTTTTGCATTTGTCACCCCGAGTGGGAAGGGTATGCCCAGACGTGGGTCCCTTGCTCTCCATGCCACTGGAATCAAGCTATCCTGGCTGAAGAGGGGTGAAACCCCGAAACCGGCCCTAGGATGCTTGTTTCCAGTCCAGTGAGGACCTGGCTTGGCAGTTCGGGCTGGACTGTTCCCATGAGGCACAGGGTCAAGACTGATTTGCATATGGCTGGGTTCAAAATGGAACGGCATGGTGAGCAAAAAAATGATGGATTTAGGCCCAGATCTCTGTACTGGGGTGAATGTATGACATTGTTCTGGATTCTGTCCATCAATTGTTGTTTTTGCATTTGTCACCCCGAGTGGGAAGGGTATGCCCAGACGTGGGTCTCTTGCTCTCCATGCCACTGGAATCAAGCTATCCTGGCTGAAGAGGGGTGAAACCCCGAAACCGGTCCTAGGATGCTTGTTTCCAGTCCAGTGAGGACCTGGCTTGGCAGTTCGGGCTGGACTGTTCCCATGAGGCACAGGGTCAAGACTGATTTGCATATGGCTGGGTTCAAACTGGAACGGCATGGTGAGCAATAAAACGATGGATTTAGGCCCAGATTTCTGTACTGGGGTGAATGTATGACATTGTTCTGCATTCTGTCCGTCAATTGTTGTTTTTGCATTTGTCACCCCGAGTGGGAAGGGTATGCCCAGACGTGGGTCCCTTGCTCTCCATTCCACTGGAATCAAGCTATCCTGGCTGAAGAGGGGTGAAACCCCGAAACCGGTCCTAGGATGCTTGTTTCCAGTCCAGTGAGGACCTGGCTTGGCAGTTCGGGCTGGACTGTTCCCATGAGGCACAGGGTCAAGACTGATTTGCATATGGCTGGGTTCAAAATGGAACGGCATGGTGAGCAAAAAAACAATGGATTTAGGCCCAGATCTCTGTACAGGGGTGAATGTATGACATTGTTCTGCATTCTGTCCATCAATTGTTGTTTTTGCATTTGTCACCCCGAGTGGGAAGGGTATGCCGAGACATGGGTCCCTTACTCTCCATGCCACTGGAATCAAGCTATCCTGGCTGAAGAGGGGTGAAACCCCAAAACCGGTCCTAGGATGCTTGTTTCCAGTCCAGTGAGGACCTGGCTTGGCAGTTCGGGCTGGACTGTTCCCATGAGGCACAGGGTCAAGACTGATTTGCATATGGCTGGGTTCAAACTGGAACGGCATGGTGAGCAAAAAAACGATGGATTTAGGCCCAGATCTCTGTACTGGGGTGAATGTATGACATTGTTCTGCATTCTGTCCATCAATTGTTGTTTTTGCTTTTGTCACCCCGAGTGCGAAGGGTCTGCCCAGATGTGGGTCCCTTGCTCTCCATGCCACTGGAATCAAGCTATCCTGGCTGAAGAGGGGTGAAACCCCGAAACCGGTCCTAGGATGCTTGTTTCCAGTCCAGTGAGGACCTGGCTTGGCAGTTCGGGCTGGGCTGTTCCCATGAGGCACAGGGTCAAGACTGATTTGCATATGGCTGTGTTCAAACTGGAACGGCATGGTGAGCAAAAAAACGATGGATTTAGGCCCAGATCTCTGCACTGGGGTGAATGTATGACATTGTTCTGCATTCTGTCCATCAATTGTTGTTTTTGCATTTGTCACCCCGAGTGGGAAGGGTATGCCCAGACGTGGGTCCCTTGCTCTCCATGCCACTGGAATCAAGCTATCATGGCTGAAGAGGGGTGAAACTCCGAAACCGGCCCTAGGATGCTTGTTTCCAGTCCAGTGAGGACCTGGCTTGGCAGTTCGGGCTGGACTGTTCCCATGAGGCACAGGGTCAAGACTGATTTGCATATGGCTGGGTTCAAACTGGAACGGCATGGTGAGCAAAAAAACAATGGATTTAGGCCCAGATCTCTGTACTGGGGTGAATGTATGACATTGTTCTGGATTCTGTCCATCAATTGTTGTTTTTGCATTTGTCACCCCGAGTGGGAAGGGTATGCCCAGACGTGGGTCCCTTGCTCTCCATGCCACTGGAATCAAGCTATCCTGGCTGAAGAGGGGTGAAACCCCGAAACCGGTCCTAGGATGCTTGTTTCCAGTCCAGTGAGGACCTGGCTTGGCAGTTCGGGCTGGACTGTTCCCATGAGGCACAGGGTCAAGACTGATTTGCATATGGCTGGGTTCAAACTGGAACGGCATGGTGAGCAAAAAAACGATGGATTTAGGCCCAGATCTCTGTATTGGGGTGAATGTATGACATTGTTCTGCATTCTGTCCATCAATTGATGTTTTTGCATTTGTCACCCCGAGTGGGAAGGGTATGCCCAGACGTGGGTCCCTTGCTCTCCATTCCACTGGAATCAAGCTATCCTGGCTGAAGAGGGGTGAAACCCCGAAACCGGTCCTAGGATGCTTGTTTCCAGTCCAGTGAGGACCTGGCTTGGCAGTTCGGGCTGGACTGTTCCCATGAGGCACAGGGTCAAGACTGATTTGCATATGCCTGGTTTCAAAATGGAACGGCATGGTGAGCAAAAAAACGATGGATTTAGGCCCAGATCTCTGTACAGGGGTGAATGTATGACATTGTTCTGCATTCTGTCCATCAATTGTTGTTTTTGCATTTGTCACCCCGAGTGGGAAGGGTATGCCGAGGCATGTGTCCCTTACTCTCCATGCCACTGGAATCAAGCTATCCTGGCTGAAGAGGAGTGAAACCCCAAAACCGGTCCTAGGATGCTTGTTTCCAGTCCAGTGAGGACCTGGCTTGGCAGTTCGGGCTGGACTGTTCCCATGAGGCACAGGGTCAAGACTGATTTGCATATGGCTGGGTTCAAACTGGAACGGCATGGTGAGCAAAAAAACGATGGATTTAGGCACAGATCTCTGTACTGGGGTGAATGTATGACATTGTTCTGCATTCTGTCCATCAATTGTTGTTTTGCATTTGTCACCCCGAGTGGGAAGGGTATGCCCAGACGTGGGTCCCTTGCTCTCCATTCCACTGGAATCAAGCTATCCTGGCTGAAGAGGGGTGAAACCCCGAAACCGGTCCTAGGATGCTTGTTTCCAGTCCAGTGAGGACCTGGCTTGGCAGTTCGGGCTGGACTGTTCCCATGAGGCACAGGGTCAAGACTGATTTGCATATGGCTGGGTTCAAACTGGAACGGCATGGTGAGTAATAAAACGATGGATTTAGGCCCAGATCTCTGTACTGGGGTGAATGTATGACATTGTTCTGCATTCTGTCCATCAATTGTTGTTTTTGCATTTGTCACCCCGAGTGGGAAGGGTATGCCCAGACGTGGGTCCCTTGCTCTCCATTCCACTGGAATCAAGCTATCCTGGCTGAAGAGGGGTGAAACCCCGAAACCGGTCCTAGGATGCTTGTTTCCAGTCCAGTGAGGACCTGGCTTGGCAGTTCGGGCTGGACTGTTCCCATGAGGCACAGGGTCAAGACTGATTTGCATATGGCTGGGTTCAAACTGGAACGGCATGGTGAGCAAAAAAACGATGGATTTAGGCCCAGATCTCTGTACTGGGGTGAATGTATGACATCGTTCTGCATTCTGTCCATCAATTGTTGTTTTTGCATTTGTCACCCCGAGTGGGAAGGGAATGCCCAGACGTGGGTCCCTTGCTCTCCATGCCACTGGAATCAAGCTATCCTGGCTGAAGAGGGGTGAAACCACGAAACCAGTCCTAGGATGCTTGTTTCCAGTCCAGTGAGGACCTGGCTTGGCAGTTCGGGCTGGACTGTTCCCATGAGGCACAGGGTCAAGACTGATTTGCATATGGCTGGGTTCAAACTGGAACGGCATGGTGAGCAAAAAAACGATGGATTTAGGCCCAGATCTCTGTACTGGGGTGAATGTATGACATTGTTCTGCATTCTGTCCATCAATTGTTGTTTTTGCATTTGTCACCCCGAGTGGGAAGGGTATGCCCAGACGTGGGTCCCTTGCTCTCCATGCCACTGGAATCAAGCTATCCTGGCTGAAGAGGGGTGAAACCCCGAAACCGGCCCTAGGATGCTTGTTTCCAGTCCAGTGAGGACCTGGCTTGGCAGTTCGGGCTGGACTGTTCCCATGAGGCACAGGGTCAAGACTGATTTGCATATGGCTGGGTTCAAAATGGAACGGCATGGTGAGCAAAAAAACGATGGATTTAGGCCCAGATCTCTGTACTGGGGTGAATGTATGACATTGTTCTGGATTCTGTCCATCAATTGTTGTTTTTGCATTTGTCACCCCGAGTTGGAAGGGTATGCCCAGACGTGGGTCTCTTGCTCTCCATGCCACTGGAATCAAGCTATCCTGGCTGAAGAGGGGTGAAACCCCGAAACCGGTCCTAGGATGCTTGTTTCCAGTCCAGTGAGGACCTGGCTTGGCAGTTCGGGCTGGACTGTTCCCATGAGGCACAGGGTCAAGACTGATTTGCATATGGCTGGGTTCAAACTGGAACGGCATGGTGAGCAATAAAACGATGGATTTAGGCCCAGATCTCTGTACTGGGGTGAATGTATGACATTGTTCTGCATTCTGTCCGTCAATTGTTGTTTTTGCATTTGTCACCCCGAGTGGGAAGGGTATGCCCAGACGTGGGTCCCTTGCTCTCCATTCCACTGGAATCAAGCTATCCTGGCTGAAGAGGGGTGAAACCCCGAAACCGGTCCTAGGATGCTTGTTTCCAGTCCAGTGAGGACCTGGCTTGGCAGTTCGGGCTGGACTGTTCCCATGAGGCACAGGGTCAAGACTGATTTGCATATGGCTGTGTTCAAACTGGAACGGCATGGTGAGCAAAAAAACGATGGATTTAGGCCCAGATCTCTGCACTGGGGTGAATGTATGACATTGTTCTGCATTCTGTCCATCAATTGTTGTTTTTGCATTTGTCACCCCGAGTGGGAAGGGTATGCCCAGACGTGGGTCCCTTGCTCTCCATGCCACTGGAATCAAGCTATCATGGCTGAAGAGGGGTGAAACTCCGAAACCGGCCCTAGGATGCTTGTTTCCAGTCCAGTGAGGACCTGGCTTGGCAGTTCGGGCTGGACTGTTCCCATGAGGCACAGGGTCAAGACTGATTTGCATATGGCTGGGTTCAAACTGGAACGGCATGGTGAGCAAAAAAACAATGGATTTAGGCCCAGATCTCTGTACTGGGGTGAATGTATGACATTGTTCTGGATTCTGTCCATCAATTGTTGTTTTTGCATTTGTCACCCCGAGTGGGAAGGGTATGCCCAGACGTGGGTCCCTTGCTCTCCATGCCACTGGAATCAAGCTATCCTGGCTGAAGAGGGGTGAAACCCCGAAACCGGTCCTAGGATGCTTGTTTCCAGTCCAGTGAGGACCTGGCTTGGCAGTTCGGGCTGGACTGTTCCCATGAGGCACAGGGTCAAGACTGATTTGCATATGGCTGGGTTCAAACTGGAACGGCATGGTGAGCAAAAAAACGATGGATTTAGGCCCAGATCTCTGTACAGGGGTGAATGTATGACATTGTTCTGCATTCTGTCCATCAATTGTTGTTTTTGCATTTGTCACCCCGAGTGGGAAGGGTATGCCGAGGCATGTGTCCCTTACTCTCCATGCCACTGGAATCAAGCTATCCTGGCTGAAGAGGAGTGAAACCCCAAAACCGGTCCTAGGATGCTTGTTTCCAGTCCAGTGAGGACCTGGCTTGGCAGTTCGGGCTGGACTGTTCCCATGAGGCACAGGGTCAAGACTGATTTGCATATGGCTGGGTTCAAACTGGAACGGCATGGTGAGCAAAAAAACGATGGATTTAGGCCCAGATCTCGGTACTGGGGTGAATGTATGACATTGTTCTGCATTCTGTCCATCGATTGTTGTTTTTGCATTTGTCACCCCGAGTGGGAAGGGTATGCCCAGACGTGGGTCCCTTGCTCTCCATGCCACTGGAATCAAGCTATCCTGGCTGAAGAGGGGTGAAACCCCGAAACCGGTCCTAGGATGCTTGTTTCCAGTCCAGTGAGGACCTGGCTTGGCAGTTCGGGCTGGACTGTTCCCATGAAGCACAGGGTCAAGACTGATTTGCATATGGCTGGGTTCAAACTGGAACGGCATGGTGAGCAAAAAAACGATGGATTTAGGCCCAGATCTCTGTACTGGGGTGAATGTATGACATTGTTCTGCATTCTGTCCATCAATTGTTGTTTTTGCATTTGTCACCCCAAGTGGGAAGGGTATGCACAGACGTGGGTCCCTTGCTCTCCATGCCACTGGAATCAAGCTATCCTGGCTGAAGAGGGGTGAAACCCCGAAACCGGTCCTAGGATGCTTGCTTCCAGTCCAGTGAGGACCTGGCTTGGCAGTTCGGGCTGACTTTTCCAATGAGGCACAGGGTCAAGACTGATTTGCATATGGCTGGGTTCAAACTGGAACGGCATGGTGAGCAAAAAAACGATGGATTTAGGCCCAGATCTCTGTACTGGGGTGAATGTATGACATCGTTCTGCATTCTGTCCATCAATTGTTGTTTTTGCATTTGTCACCCTGAGTGGGAAGGGTATGCCCAGACGTGGGTCCCTTGCTCTCCATGCCACTGGAATCAAGCTATCCTGGCTGAAGAGGGGTGAAACCACGAAACCAGTCCTAGGATGCTTGTTTCCAGTCCAGTGAGGACCTGGCTTGGCAGTTCGGGCTGGACTGTTCCCATGAGGCACAGGGTCAAGACTGATTTGCATATGGCTGGGTTCAAACTGGAACGGCATGGTGAGCAAAAAAACGATGGATTTAGGCCCAGATCTCTGTACTGGGGTGAATTTATGACATCGTTCTGCATTCTGTCCATCAATTGTTGTTTTTGCATTTGTCACCCCGAGTGGGAAGGGTATGCCCAGACGTGGGTCCCTTGCTCTCCATGCCACTGGAATCAAGCTATCCTGGCTGAAGAGGGGTGAAACCACGAAACCAGTCCTAGGATGCTTGTTTCCAGTCCAGTGAGGACCTGGCTTGGCAGTTTGGGCTGGACTGTTCCCATGAGGCACAGGGTCAAGACTGATTTGCATATGGCTGGGTTCAAACTGGAACGGCATGGTGAGCAAAAAAACGATGGATTTAGGCCCAGATCTCTGTACTGGGGTGAATGTATGACATTGTTCTGCATTCTGTCCATCAATTGTTGTTTTTGCATTTGTCACCCCGAGTGGGAAGGGTATGCCCAGACGTGGGTCCCTTGCTCTCCATGCCACTGGAATCAAGCTATCCTGGCTGAAGAGGGGTGAAACCCCGAAACCGGCCCTAGGATGCTTGTTTCCAGTCCAGTGAGGACCTGGCTTGGCAGTTCGGGCTGGACTGTTCCCATGAGGCACAGGGTCAAGACTGATTTGCATATGGCTGGTTTCAAACTGGAACGGCATGGTGAGCAAAAAAACGATGGATTTAGGCCCAGATCTCTGTACTGGGGTGAATGTATGACATTGTTCTGGATTCTGTCCATCAATTGTTGTTTTTGCATTTGTCACCCCGAGTGGGAAGGGTATGCCCAGACGTGGGTCCCTTGCTCTCCATGCCACTGGAATCAAGCTATCCTGGCTGAAGAGGGGTGAAACCCCGAAACCGGTCCTAGGATGCTTGTTTCCAGTCCAGTGAGGACCTGGCTTGGCAGTTCGGGCAGGAATGTTCCCATGAGGCACAGGGTCAAGACTGATTTGCATATGGCTGGGTTCAAACTGGAACGGTATGGTGAGCAAAAAAACGATGGATTTAGGCCCAGATCTCTGTACTGGGGTGAATGTATGACATTGTTCTGCATTCTGTCCATCAATTGTTGTTTTTGCATTTGTCACCCCGAGTGGGAAGGGTATGCCCAGACGTGGGTCCCTTGCTCTCCATTCCACTGGAATCAAGCTATCCTGGCTGAAGAGGGGTGAAACCCCGAAACCGGTCCTAGGATGCTTGTTTCCAGTCCAGTGAGGACCTGGCTTGGCAGTTCGGGCTGGACTGTTCCCATGAGGCACAGGGTCAAGACTGATTTGCATATGGCTGGGTTCAAAATGGAACGGCATGGTGAGCAAAAAAACGATGGATTTAGGCCCAGATCTCTGTACAGGGGTGAATGTATGACATTGTTCTGCATTCTGTCCATCAATTGTTGTTTTTGCATTTGTCACCACGAGTGGGAAGGGTATGCCGAGACATGGGTCCCTTACTCTCCATGCCACTGGAATCAAGCTATCCTGGCTGAAGAGGGGTGAAACCCCAAAACCGGTCCTAGGATGCTTGTTTCCAGTCCAGTGAGGACCTGGCTTGGCAGTTCGGGCTGGACTGTTCCCATGAGGCACAGGGTCAAGACTGATTTGCATATGGCTGGGTTCAAACTGGAACGGCATGGTGAGCAAAAAAACGATGGATTTAGGCCCAGATCTCTGTACTGGGTTGAATGTATGACATTGTTCTGCATTCTGTCCATCAATTGTTGTTTTTGCTTTTGTCACCCCGAGTGGGAAGGGTATGCCCAGATGTGGGTCCCTTGCTCTCCATGCCACTGGAATCAAGCTATCCTGGCTGAAGAGGAGTGAAACCCCAAAACCGGTCCTAGGATGCTTGTTTCCAGTCCAGTGAGGACCTGGCTTGGCAGTTCGGGCTGGACTATTCCCATGAGGCACAGGGTCAAGACTGATTTGCATATGGCTGTGTTCAAACTGGAACGGCATGGTGAGCAAAAAAACGATGGATTTAGGCCTAGATCTCTGCATTGGGGTGAATGTATGTCATTGTTCTGCATTCTGTCCATCAATTGTCGTTTTTGCATTTGTCACCCCGAGTGGGAAGGGTATGCCCAGACGTGGGTCCCTTGCTCTCCATGCCACTGGAATCAAGCTATCATGGCTGAAGAGGGATGAAACTCCGAAACCGGCCCTAGGATGCTTGTTTCCAGTCCAGTGAGGACCTGGCTTGGCAGTTCGGGCTGGACTGTTCCCATGAGGCACAGGGTCAAGACTGATTTGCATATGGCTGGGTTCAAACTGGAACGGCATGGTGAGCAAAAAAACAATGGATTTAGGCCCAGATCTCTGTACTGGGGTGAATGTATGACTTTGTTCTGGATTCTGTCCATCAATTGTTGTTTTTGCATTTGTCACCCCGAGTGGGAAGGGTATGCCCAGACGTGGGTCCCTTGCTCTCCATGCCACTGGAATCAAGCTATCCTGGCTGAAGAGGGGTGAAACCCCGAAACCGGTCCTAGGATGCTTGTTTCCAGTCCAGTGAGGACCTGGCTTGGCAGTTCGGGCTGGACTGTTCCCATGAGGCACAGGGTCAAGACTGATTTGCATATGGCTGGGTTCAAACTGGAACGGCATGGTGAGCAAAAAAACGATGGATTTAGGCCCAGATCTCTGTACTGGGGTGAATGTATGACATTGTTCTGCATTCTGTCCATCAATTGTTGTTTTTGCATTTGTCACCCCGAGTGGGAAGGGTATGCCCAGACGTGGGTCCCTTGCTCTCCATTCCACTGGAATCAAGCTATCCTGGCTGAAGAGGGGTGAAACCCCGAAACCGGTCCTAGGATGCTTGTTTCCAGTCCAGTGAGGACCTGGCTTGGCAGTTCGGGCTGGACTGTTCCCATGAGGCACAGGGTCAAGACTGATTTGCATATGGCTGGGTTCAAAATGGAACGGCATGGTGAGCAAAAAAACGATGGATTTAGGCCCAGATCTCTGTACAGGGGTGAATGTATGACATTGTTCTGCATTCTGTCCATCAATTGTTGTTTTTGCATTTGTCACCCCGAGTGGGAAGGGTATGCCGAGACATGTGTCCCTTACTCTCCATGCCACTGGAATCAAGCTATCCTGGCTAAAGAGGGGTGAAACCCCAAAACCGGTCCTAGGATGCTTGTTTCCAGTCCAGTGAGAACCTGGCTTGGCAGTTCGGGCTGGACTGTTCCCATGAGGCACAGGGTCAAGACTGATTTGCATATGGCTGGGTTCAAACTGGAACGGCATGGTGAGCAAAAAAACGATGGATTTAGGCCCAGATCTCTGTACTGGGGTGAATGTATGACATTGTTCTGCATTCTGTCGATCAATTGTTGTTTTTGCTTTTGTCACCCCGAGTGGGAAGGGTATGCCCAGATGTGGGTCCCTTGCTCTCCATGCCACTGGAATCAAGCTATCCTGGCTGAAGAGGGGTGAAACCCCGAAACCGGTCCTAGGATGCTTGTTTCCAGTCCAGTGAGGACCTGACTTGGCAGTTCGGGCTGGACTGTTCCCATGAGGCACAGGGTCAAGACTGATTTGCATATGGCTGGGTTCAAACTGGAACGGCATGGTGAGCAAAAAAACGATGGATTTAGGCCCAGATCTTGGTACTGGGGTGAATGTATGACATTGTTCTGCATTCTGTCCATCGATTGTTGTTTTTGCATTTGTCACCCCGAGTGGGAAGGGTATGCCCAGACGTGGGTCCCTTGCTCTCCATGCCACTGGAATCAAGCTATCCTGGCTGAAGAGGGGTGAAACCCCGAAACTGGTCCTAGGATGCTTGTTTCCAGTCCAGTGAGGACCTGGCTTGGCAGTTCAGGCTGGACTGTTCCCATGAGGCACAGGGTCAAGACTGATTTGCATATGGCTGGGTTCAAACTGGAACGGCATGGTGAGCAAAAAAACGATGGATTTAGGCCCAGATCTCTGTACTGGGGTGAATGTATGACATTGTTCTGCATTCTGTCCATCAATTGTTGTTTTTGCATTTGTCACCCCGAGTGGGAAGGGCATGCCCAGACGTGGGTCCCTTGCTCTCCATGCCACTGGAATCAAGCTATCCTGGCTGAAGAGGGGTGAAACCCCGAAACCGGTCCTAGGATGCTTGTTTCCAGTCCAGTGTGGACCTGGCTTGGCAGTTCGGGCTGGACTGTTCCCATGAGGCACAGGGTCAAGACTGATTTGCATATGGCTGGGTTCAAACTGGAACGGCATGGTGAGCAAAAAAACGATGGATTTAGGCCCAGATCTCTGTACTGGGGTGAATGTATGACATTGTTCTGCATTCTGTCCATCAATTGTTGTTTTTGCATTTGTCACCCCGAGTGGGATGGGTATGCCCAGACGTGGGTCCCTTGCTCTCCATGCCACTGGAATCAAGCTATCCTGGCTGAAGAGGGGTGAAACCCTGAAACCGGCCCTAGGATGTTTGTTTCCAGTCCAGTGAGGACCTGGCTTGGCAGTTCGGGCTGGACTGTTCCCATGAGGCACAGGGTCAAGACTGATTTGCATATGGCTGGGTTCAAACTGGAACGGCATGGTGAGCAAAAAAACGATGGATTTAGGCCCAGATCTCTGTACTGGGGTGAATGTATGACATTGTTCTGGATTCTGTCCATCAATTGTTGTTTTTGCATTTGTCACCCCGAGTGGGAAGGGTATGCCCAGACGTGGGTCCCTTGCTCTCCATGCCACTGGAATCAAGCTATCCTGGCTGAAGAGGGGTGAATCCCCAAAACCGGTCCTAGGATGCTTGTTTCCAGTCCAGTGAGGACCTGGCTTGGCAGTTCGGGCTGGACTGTTCCCATGAGGCACAGGGTCAAGACTGATTTGCATATGGCTGGGTTCAAACTGGAACGGCATGGTGAGCAAAAAAACGATTGATTTAGGCACAGATCTCTGTACTGGGGTGAATGTATGACATTGTTCTGCATTCTGTCCATCAATTGTTGTATTTGCATTTGTCACCCCGAGTAGGAAGGGTATGCCCAGACGTGGGTCCCTTGCTCTCCATTCCACTGGAATCAAGCTAACCTGGCTGAAGAGGGGTGAAACCCCGAAACCGGTCCTAGGATGCTTGTTTCCAGTCCAGTGAGGACCTGGCTTGGCAGTTCGGGCTGGACTGTTCCCATGAGGCACAGGGTCAAGACTGATTTGCATATGGCTGGGTTCAAAATGGAACGGCATGGTGAGCAAAAAAACGATGGATTTAGGCCCAGATCTCTGTACAGGGGTGAATGTATGACATTGTTCTGCATTCTGTCCATCAATTGTTGTTTTTGCATTTGTCACCCCGAGTGGGAAGGGTATGCCGAGACGTGTGTCCCTTACTCTCCATGCCACTGGAATCAAGCTATCCTGGCTGAAGAGGGGTGAAACCCCAAAACCGGTCCTAGGATGCTTGTTTCCAGTCCAGTGAGGACCTGGCTTGGCAGTTCGGGCTGGACTGTTCCCATGAGGCACAGGGTCAAGACTGATTTGCATATGGCTGGGTTCAATCTGGAACGGCATGGTGAGCAAAAAAACGATGGATTTAGGCCCAGATCTCTGTACTGGGGTGAATGTATGACATTGTTCTGCATTCTGTCCATCAATTGTTGTTTTTGCATTTGTCACCCCAATTGGGAAGGGTATGCCCAGACGTGGGTCCCTTGCTCTCCATGCCACTGGAATCAAGCTATCCTGGCTGAAGAGGGGTGAAACCCCGAAACCGGTCCTAGGATGCTTGCTTCCAGTCCAGTGAGGACCTGGCTTGGCAGTTCGGGCTGACTTTTCCAATGAGGCACAGGGTCAAGACTGATTTGCATATGGCTGGGTTCAAACTGGAACGGCATGGTGAGCAAAAAAATGATGGATTTAGGCCCAGATCTCTGTACTGGGGTGAATGTATGACATTGTTCTGCATTCTGTCCATCAATTGTTGTTTTTGCATTTGTCACCCCGAGTGGGAAGGGTATGCCCAGACGTGGGTCCTTTGCTCTCCATGCCACTGGAATCAAGCTATCCTGGCTGAAGAGGGGTGAAACCCCGGAACCGGCCCTAGGATGCTTGTTTCCAGTCCAGTGAGGACCTGGCTTGGCAGTTCGGGCTGGACTGTTCCCATGAGGCACAGGGTCAAGACTGATTTGCATATGGCTGGGTTCAAACTGGAATGGCATGGTGAGCAAAAAAACGATGGATTTAGGCCCAGATCTCTGTACTGGGGTGAATGTATGACATTGTTCTGCATTCTGTCCATCAATTGTTGTTTTTGCATTTGTCACCCCGAGTGGGAAGGGTATGCCCAGACGTGGGTCCCTTGCTCTCCATTCCACTGGAATCAAGCTATCCTGGCTGAAGAGGGGTGAAACCCTGAAACCGGTCCTAGGATGCTTGTTTCCAGTCCAGTGAGGACCTGGCTTGGCAGTTCGGGCTGGACTGTTCCCATGAGGCACAGGGTCAAGACTGATTTGCATATGGCTGGGTTCAAAATGGAACGGCATGGTGAGCAAAAAAACGATGGATTTAGGCCCAGATCTCTGTACAGGGGTGAATGTATGACATTGTTCTGCATTCTGTCCATCAATTGTTGTTTTTGCATTTGTCACCCGAGTGGGAAGGGTATGCCGAGACATGTGTCCCTTACTCTCCATGCCACTGGAATCAAGTTATCCTGGCTGAAGAGGGGTGAAACCCCGAAACCGGTCCTAGGATGCTTGTTTCCAGTCAAGTGAGGACCTGGCTTAGCAGTTCGGGCTGGACTGTTCCCATGAGGCACAGGGTCAAGACTGATTTGCATATGGCTGGGTTCAAACTGGAACGGCATGGTGAGCAAAAAAACGATGGATTTAGGCCCAGATCTCTGTACTGGGGTGAATGTATGACATTGTTCTGCATTCTGTCCATCAATTGTTGTTTTTGCTTTTGTCACCCCGAGTGGGAAGGGTATGCCCAGATGTGGGTCCCTTGCTCTCCATGCCACTGGAATCAAGCTATCCTGGCTGAAGAGGGGTGAAACCCCGAAACCGGTCCTAGGATGCTTGTTTCCAGTCCAGTGAGGACCTGGCTTGGCAGTTCGGGCTGGACTGTTTCCATGAGGCACAGGGTCAAGACTGATTTGCATATGGCTGGGTTCAAACTGGAACGGCATGGTGAGCAAAAAAACGATGGATTTAGGCCCAGATCTCGGTACTGGGGTGAATGTATGACATTGTTCTGCATTCTGTCCATCGATTGTTGTTTTTGCATTTGTCACCCCGAGTGGGAAGGGTATGCCCAGACGTGGGTCCCTTGCTCTCCATGCCACTGGAATCAAGCTATCCTGGCTGAAGAGGGGTGAAACCCCGAAACCGGTCCTAGGATGCTTGTTTCCAGTCCAGTGAGGACCTGGCTTGGCAGTTCGGGCTGGAGTGTTCCCATGAAGCACAGGGTCAAGACTGATTTGCATATGGCTGGGTTCAAACTGGAACGGCATGGTGAGCAAAAAAACGATGGATTTAGGCCCAGATCTCTGTACTGGGGTGAATGTATGACATTGTTCTGCATTCTGTCCATCAATTGTTGTTTTTGCATTTGTCACCCCAAGTGGGAAGGGTATGCCCAGACGTGGGTCCCTTGCTCTCCATGCCACTGGAATCAAGCTATCCTGGCTGAAGAGGGGTGAAACCCCGAAACCGGTCCTAGGATGCTTGCTTCCAGTCCAGTGAGGACCAGGCTTGGCAGTTCGGGCTGAGTTTTCCAATGAGGCACAGGGTCAAGACTGATTTGCATATGGCTGGGTTCAAACTGGAACGGCATGGTGAGCAAAAAAACGATGGATTTAGGCCCAGATCTCTGTACTGGGGTGAATGTATGACATCGTTCTGCATTCTGTCCATCAATTGTTGTTTTTGCATTTGTCACCCCGAGTGGGAAGGGTATGTCCAGACGTGGGTCCCTTGCTCTCCATGCCACTGGAATCAAGCTATCCTGGCTGAAGAGGGGTGAAACCACGAAACCAGTCCTAGGATGCTTGTTTCCAGTCCAGTGAGGACCTGGCTTGGCAGTTCGGGCTGGACTGTTCCCATGAGGCACAGGGTCAAGACTGATTTGCATATTGCTGGGTTCAAACTGGAACGGCATGGTGAGCAAAAAAACGATGGATTTAGGCCCAGATCTCTGTACTGGGGTGAATGTATGACATTGTTCTGCATTCTGTCCATCAATTTTTGTTTTTGCATTTGTCACCCCGAGTGGGAAGGGTACGCCCAGACGTGGGTCCCTTGCTCTCCATGCCACTGGAATCAAGCTATCCTGGCTGAAGAGGGGTGAAACCCCGAAACTGGTCCTAGGATGCTTGTTTCCAGTCCAGTGAGGACCTGGCTTGGCAGTTCGGGCTGGACTGTTCCCATGAGGCACAGGGTCAAGACTGATTTGCATATGGCTGGGTTCAAACTGGAACGGCACGGTGAGCAAAAAAACGATGGATTTAGGCCCAGATCTCTGTACTGGGGTGAATGTATGACATTGTTCTGCATTCTGTCCATCAATTTTTGTTTTTGCATTTGTCACCCCGAGTGGGAAGGGTACGCCCAGACGTGGGTCCCTTGCTCTCCATGCCACTGGAATCAAGCTATCCTGGCTAAAGAGGGGTGAAACCCCGAAACTGGTCCTAGGATGCTTGTTTCCAGTCCAGTGAGGACCTGGCTTGGCAGTTCAGGCTGGACTGTTCCCATGAGGCACAGGGTCAAGACTGATTTGCATATGGCTGGGTTCAAACTGGAACGGCATGGTAAGCAAAAAAACGATGGATTCAGGCCCAGATCTCTGTACTGGGGTGAATGTATGACATTGTTCTGCATTCTGTCCATCAATTGTTGTTTTTGCATTTGTCACCCCGAGTAGGAAGGGCATGCCCAGACGTGGGTCCCTTGCTCTCCATGCCACTGGAATCAAGCTATCCTGGCTGAAGAGGGGTGAAACCCCGAAACCGGTCCTAGGATGCTTGTTTCCAGTCCAGTGAGGACCTGGCTTGGCAGTTCGGGCTGGACTGTTCCCATGAGGCACAGGGTCAAGACTGATTTGCATATGGCTGGGTTCAAACAGGAACGGCATGGTGAGCAAAAAAACAATGGATTTAGGCCCAGATCTCTGTACTGGGGTGAATGTATGACATTGTTCTGCATTCTGTCCATCAATTGTTGTTTTTGCATTTGTCACCCCGAGTGGGAAGGGTATGCCCAGATGTGGGTCCCTTGCTCTCCATGCCACTGGAATCAAGCTATCCTGGCTGAAGAGGGGTGAAACCCCGAAACCGGTCCTAGGATGCTTGTTTCCAGTCCAGTGAGGACCTGGCTTGGCAGTTCGGGCTGGACTGTTCCCATGAGGCACAGGGTCAAGACTGATTTGCATATGGCTGGGTTCAAACTGGAACGGCATGGTGAGCAAAAAAACGATGGATTTAGGCCCAGATCTCTGTACTGGGGTGAATGTATGACATTGTTCTGCATTCTGTCCATCAATTGTTGTTTTTGCATTTGTCACCCCGAGTAGGAAGGGTATGCCCAGACGTGGGTCCCTTGCTCTCCATTCCACTGGAATCAAGCTATCCTGGCTGAAGAGGGGTGAAACCCCGAAACCGGTCCTAGGATGCTTGTTTCCAGTCCAGTGAGGACCTGGCTTGGCAGTTCGGGCTGGACTGTTCCCATGAGGCACAGGGTCAAGACTGATTTGCATATGGCTGGGTTCAAACTGGAACGGCATGGTGAGCAAAAAAACGATGGATTTAGGCCCAGATCTCTGTACTGGGGTGAATGTATGACATTGTTCTGCATTCTGTCCGTCAATTTTTGTTTTTGCATTTGTCACCCCGAGTGGGAAGGGTACGCCCAGACGTGGGTCCCTTGCTCTCCATGCCACTGGAATCAAGCTATCCTGGCTGAAGAGGGGTGAAACCCCGAAACTGGTCCTAGGATGCTTGTTTCCAGTCCAGTGAGGACCTGGCTTGGCAGTTCAGGCTGGACTGTTCCCATGAGGCACAGGGTCAAGACTGATTTGCATATGGCTGGGTTCAAACTGGAACGGCATGGTGAGCAAAAAAACGATGGATTTAGGCCCAGATCTCTGTACTGGGGTGAATGTATGACATTGTTCTGCTTTCTGTCCATCAATTGTTGTTTTTGCATTTGTCACCCCGAGTGGGAAGGGCATGCCCAGACGTGGGTCCCTTGCTCTCCATGCCACTGGAATCAAGCTATCCTGGCTGAAGAGGGGTGAAACCCCGAAACCGGTCCTAGGATGCTTGTTTCCAGTCCAGTGTGGACCTGGCTTGGCAGTTCGGGCTGGACTGTTCCCATGAGGCACAGGGTCAAGACTGATTTGCATATGGCTGGGTTCAAACTGGAACGGCATGGTGAGCAAAAAAACGATGGATTTAGGCCCAGATCTCTGTACTGGGGTGAATGTATGACATTGTTCTGCATTCTGTCCATCAATTGTTGTTTTTGCATTTGTCACCCCGAGTGGGAAGGGTATGCCCAGACGTGGGTCCCTTGCTCTCCATGCCACTGGAATCAAGCTATCCTGGCTGAAGAGGGGTGAAACCCTGAAACCGGCCCTAGGATGCTTGTTTCCAGTCCAGTGAGGACCTGGCTTGGCAGTTCGGGCTGGACTGTTCCCATGAGGCACAGGGTCAAGACTGATTTGCATATGGCTGGGTTCAAACTGTAAAGGCATGGTGAGCAAAAAAACGATGGATTTAGGCCCAGATCTCTGTACTGGGGTGAATGTATGACATTGTTCTGGATTCTGTCCATCAATTGTTGTTTTTGCATTTGTCACCCCGAGTGGGAAGGGTATGCCCAGACGTGGGTCCCTTGCTCTCCATGCCACTGGAATCAAGCTATCCTGGCTGAAGAGGGGTGAAACCCCGGAACCGGCCCTAGGATGCTTGTTTCCAGTCCAGTGAGGACCTGGCTTGGCAGTTCGGGCTGGACTGTTCCCATGAGGCACAGGGTCAAGACTGATTTGCATATGGCTGGGTTCAAACTGGAACTGCATGGTGAGCAAAAAAACGATGGATTTAGGCCCAGATCTCTGTACTGGGGTGAATGTATGACATTGTTCTGCATTCTGTCCATCAATTGTTGTTTTTGCATTTGTCACCCCGAGTGGGAAGGGTATGCCCAGACGTGGGTCCCTTGCTCTCCATTCCACTGGAATCAAGCTATCCTGGCTGAAGAGGGGTGAAACCCTGAAACCGGTCCTAGGATGCTTGTTTCCAGTCCAGTGAGGACCTAGCTTGGCAGTTCGGGCTGGACTGTTCCCATGAGGCACAGGGTCAAGACTGATTTGCATATGGCTGGGTTCAAAATGGAACGGCATGGTGAGCAAAAAAACGATGGATTTAGGCCCAGATCTCTGTACAGGGGTGAATGTATGACATTGTTCTGCATTCTGTCCATCAATTGTTGTTTTTGCATTTCTCACCCCGAGTGGGAAGGGTATGCCGAGACATGTGTCCCTTACTCTCCATGCCACTGGAATCAAGCTATCCTGGCTGAAGAGGGGTGAAACCCCGAAACCGGTCCTAGGATGCTTGTTTCCAGTCCAGTGAGGACCTGGCTTGGCAGTTCGGGCTGGACTGTTCCCATGAGGCACAGGGTCAAGACTGATTTGCATATGGCTGGGTTCAAACTGGAACGGCATGGTGAGCAAAAAAACGATGGATTTAGGCCCAGATCTCTGTACTGGGGTGAATGTATGACATTGTTCTGCATTCTGTCCATCAATTGTTGTTTTTGCTTTTGTCACCCCGAGTGGGAAGGGTATGCCCAGATGTGGGTCCCTTGCTCTCCATGCCACTGGAATCAAGCTATCCTGGCTGAAGAGGGGTGAAATCCCGAAACCGGTCCTAGGATGCTTGTTTCCAGTCCAGTGAGGACCTGGCTTGGCAGTTCGGGCTGGACTGTTTCCATGAGGCACAGGGTCAAGACTGATTTGCATATGGCTGGGTTCAAACTGGAACGGCATGGTGAGCAAAAAAACGATGGATTTAGGCCCAGATCTCGGTACTGGGGTGAATGTATGACATTGATCTGCATTCTGTCCATCGATTGTTGTTTTTGCATTTGTCTCCCCGAGTGGGAAGGGTATGCCCAGACGTGGGTCCCTTGCTCTCCATGCCACTGGAATCAAGCTATCCTGGCTGAAGAGGGGTGAAACCCCGAAACCGGTCCTAGGATGCTTGTTTCCAGTCCAGTGAGGACCTGGCTTGGCAGTTCGGGCTGGACTGTTCCCATGAAGCACAGGGTCAAGACTGATTTGCATATGGCTGGGTTCAAACTGGAACGGCATGGTGAGCAAAAAAACGATGGATTTAGGCCCAGATCTCTGTACTGGGGTGAATGTATGACATTGTTCTGCATTCTGTCCATCAATTGTTGTTTTTGCATTTGTCACCCCAAGTGGGAAGGGTATGCCCAGACGTGGGTCCCTTGCTCTCCATGCCACTGGAATCAAGCTATCCTGGCTGAAGAGGGGTGAAACCCCGAAACCGGTCCTAGGATGCTTGCTTCCAGTCCAGTGAGGACCTGGCTTGGCAGTTCGGGCTGACTTTTCCAATGAGGCACAGGGTCAAGACTGATTTGCATATGGCTGGGTTCAAACTGGAACGGCATGGTGAGCAAAAAAACGATGGATTTAGGCCCAGATCTCTGTACTGGGGTGAATGTATGACATCGTTCTGCATTCTGTCCATCAATTGTTGTTTTTGCATTTGTCACCCCGAGTGGGAAGGGTATGTCCAGACGTGGGTCCCTTGCTCTCCATGCCACTGGAATCAAGCTATCCTGGCTGAAGAGGGGTGAAACCACGAAACCAGTCCTAGGATGCTTGTTTCCAGTCCAGTGAGGACCTGGCTTGGCAGTTCGGGCTGGACTGTTCCCATGAGGCACAGGGTCAAGACTGATTTGCATATTGCTGGGTTCAAACTGGAACGGCATGGTGAGCAAAAAAACGATGGATTTAGGCCCAGATCTCTGTACTGGGGTGAATGTATGACATTGTTCTGCATTCTGTCCATCAATTTTTGTTTTTGCATTTGTCACCCCGAGTGGGAAGGGTACGCCCAGACGTGGGTCCCTTGCTCTCCATGCCACTGGAATCAAGCTATCCTGGCTGAAGAGGGGTGAAACCCCGAAACTGGTCCTAGGATGCTTGTTTCCAGTCCAGTGAGGACCTGGCTTGGCAGTTCGGGCTGGACTGTTCCCATGAGGCACAGGGTCAAGACTGATTTGCATATGGCTGGGTTCAAACTGGAACGGCATGGTGAGCAAAAAAAGATGGATTTAGGCCCAGATCTCTGTACTGGGGTGAATGTATGACATTGTTCTGCATTCTGTCCATCAATTTTTGTTTTTGCATTTGTCACCCCGAGTGGGAAGGGTACGCCCAGACGTGGGTCCCTTGCTCTCCATGCCACTGGAATCAAGCTATCCTGGCTGAAGAGGGGTGAAACCCCGAAACTGGTCCTAGGATGCTTGTTTCCAGTCCAGTGAGGACCTGGCTTGGCAGTTCAGGCTGGACTGTTCCCATGAGGCACAGGGTCAAGACTGATTTGCATATGGCTGGGTTCAAACTGGAACGGCATGGTGAGCAAAAAAACGATGGATTTAGGCCCAGATCTCTGTACTGGGGTGAATGTATGACATTGTTCTGCATTCTGTCCATCAATTGTTGTTTTTGCATTTGTCACCCCGAGTGGGAAGGGCATGCCCAGACGTGGGTCCCTTGCTCTCCATGCCACTGGAATCAAGCTATCCTGGCTGAAGAGGGGTGAAACCCCGAAACCGGTCCTAGGATGCTTGTTTCCAGTCCAGTGAGGACCTGGCTTGGCAGTTCGGGCTGGACTGTTCCCATGAGGCACAGGGTCAAGACTGATTTGCATATGGCTGGGTTCAAACAGGAACGGCATGGTGAGCAAAAAAACAATGGATTTAGGCCCAGATCTCTGTACTGGGGTGAATGTATGACATTGTTCTGCATTCTGTCCATCAATTGTTGTTTTTGCATTTGTCACCCCGAGTGGGAAGGGTATGCCCAGACGTGGGTCCCTTGCTCTCCATGCCACTGGAATCAAGCTATCCTGGCTGAAGAGGGGTGAAACCCCGAAACCGGTCCTAGGAAGCTTGTTTCCAGTCCAGTGAGGACCTGGCTTGGCAGTTCGGGCTGGACTGTTCCCATGAGGCACAGGGTCAAGACTGATTTGCATATGGCTGGGTTCAAACTGGAACGGCATGGTGAGCAAAAAAACGATGGATTTAGGCCCAGATCTCTGTACTGGGGTGAATGTATGACATTGTTCTGCATTCTGTCCATCAATTGTTGTTTTTGCATTTGTCACCCCGAGTAGGAAGGGTATGCCCAGACGTGGGTCCCTTGCTCTCCATTCCACTGGAATCAAGCTATCCTGGCTGAAGAGGGGTGAAACCCCGAAACCGGTCCTAGGATGCTTGTTTCCAGTCCAGTGAGGACCTGGCTTGGCAGTTCGGGCTGGACTGTTCCCATGAGGCACAGGGTCAAGACTGATTTGCATATGGCTGGGTTCAAACTGGAACGGCATGGTGAGCAAAAAAACGATGGATTTAGGCCCAGATCTCTGTACTGGGGTGAATGTATGACATTGTTCTGCATTCTGTCCGTCAATTTTTGTTTTTGCATTTGTCACCCCGAGTGGGAAGGGTACGCCCAGACGTGGGTCCCTTGCTCTCCATGCCACTGGAATCAAGCTATCCTGGCTGAAGAGGGGTGAAACCCCGAAACTGGTCCTAGGATGCTTGTTTCCAGTCCACTGAGGACCTGGCTTGGCAGTTCAGGCTGGACTGTTCCCATGAGGCACAGGGTCAAGACTGATTTGCATATGGCTGGGTTCAAACTGGAACGGCATGGTGAGCAAAAAAACGATGGATTTAGGCCCAGATCTCTGTACTGGGGTGAATGTATGACATTGTTCTGCATTCTGTCCATCAATTGTTGTTTTTGCATTTGTCACCCCGAGTGGGAAGGGTATGCCCAGACGTGGGTCCCTTGCTCTCCATGCCACTGGAATCAAGCTATCCTGGCTGAAGAGGGGTGAAACCCCGAAACTGGTCCTAGGATGCTTGTTTCCAGTCCAGTGAGGACCTGGCTTGGCAGTTCAGGCTGGACTGTTCCCATGAGGCACAGGGTCAAGACTGATTTGCATATGGCTGGGTTCAAACTGGAACGGCATGGTGAGCAAAAAAACGATGGATTTAGGCCCAGATCTCTGTACTGGGGTGAATGTATGACATTGTTCTGCCTTCTGTCCATCAATTGTTGTTTTTGCATTTGTCACCCCGAGTGGGAAGGGCAAGCCCAGACGTGGGTCCCTTGCTCTCCATGCCACTGGAATCAAGCTATCCTGGCTGAAGAGGGGTGAAACCCCGAAACCGGTCCTAGGATGCTTGTTTCCAGTCCAGTGTGGACCTGGCTTGGCAGTTCGGGCTGGACTGTTCCCATGAGGCACAGGGTCAAGACTGATTTGCATATGGCTGGGTTCAAACTGGAACGGCATGGTGAGCAAAAAAACGATGGATTTAGGCCCAGATCTCTGTACTGGGGTGAATGTATGACATTGTTCTGCATTCTGTCCATCAATTGTTGTTTTTGCATTTGTCACCCCGAGTGGGAAGGGTATGCCCAGACGTGGGTCCCTTGCTCTCCATGCCACTGGAATCAAGCTATCCTGGCTGAAGAGGGGTGAAACCCTGAAACTGGCCCTAGGATGCTTGTTTCCAGTCCAGTGAGGACCTGGCTTGGCAGTTCGGGCTGGACTGTTCCCATGAGGCACAGGGTCAAGACTGATTTGCATATGGCTGGGTTCAAACTGGAACGGCATGGTGAGCAAAAAAACGATGGATTTAGGCCCAGATCTCTGTACTGGGGTGAATGTATGACATTGTTCTGGATTCTGTCCATCAATTGTTGTTTTTGCATTTGTCACCCCGAGTGGGAAGGGTATGCCCAGACGTGGGTCCCTTGCTCTCCATGCCACTGGAATCAAGCTATCCTGGCTGAAGAGGGGTGAATCCCCGAAACCGGTCCTAGGATGCTTGTTTCCAGTCCAGTGAGGACCTGGCTTGGCAGTTCGGGCTGGACTGTTCCCATGAGGCACAGGGTCAAGACTGATTTGCATATGGCTGGGTTCAAACTGGAACGGCATGGTGAGCAAAAAAACGATTGATTTAGGCACAGATCTCTGTACTGGGGTGAATGTATGACATTGTTCTGCATTCTGTCCATCAATTGTTGTATTTGCATTTGTCACCCCGAGTAGGAAGGGTATGCCCAGACGTGGGTCCCTTGCTCTCCATTCCACTGGAATCAAGCTAACCTGGCTGAAGAGGGGTGAAACCCCGAAACCGGTCCTAGGATGCTTGTTTCCAGTCCAGTGAGGACCTGGCTTGGCAGTTCGGGCTGGACTGTTCCCATGAGGCACAGGGTCAAGACTGATTTGCATATGGCTGGGTTCAAAATGGAACGGCATGGTGAGCAAAAAAACGATGGATTTAGGCCCAGATCTCTGTACAGGGGTGAATGTATGACATTGTTCTGCATTCTGTCCATCAATTGTTGTTTTTGCATTTGTCACCCCGAGTGGGGAGGGTATGCCGAGACGTGTGTCCCTTACTCTCCATGCCACTGGAATCAAGCTATCCTGGCTGAAGAGGGGTGAAACCCCAAAACCGGTCCTAGGATGCTTGTTTCCAGTCCAGTGAGGACCTGGCTTGGCAGTTCGGGCTGGACTGTTCCCATGAGGCACAGGGTCAAGACTGATTTG